>NC_141875.1:205280918-205583949 GCF_056163025.1 Triticum urartu
CATCGCTTCGCAGCCGACGCCGCCTCACCGCCGACGTGTTCCGGCCGCCGCGTTCGCCCTCCGCCGCCTCCCACCGACGCCACCGGAGCCGCCCAGCGCCGCCCTACTCCGGCGAGCACCACCAGTCCGGCCGACGCCCTCTGTCCTCTCCTCGCCGACGCCAAGTACAGCTCCGGCCTGTCCAAGGCGCTCCGGCCACCTCATTTTCCATATCCGGCGAACAGGATCTCCGGCGCCGACGAACTCTGGGAGCCGTGCCGCTACAGTGCTGGATCTGGATCCAGATCTAATCTCGGTTGACTTTTATCCTCGAAACCCTAACTTTTTAGCATTTTTCCGCATGCCATAACTCTGCATCTGTAGCTCCGATTCGTGCGTGTAGCATATCAAAATGTTCGTCTCGACGAGTACATCATTTCATCTCATTGCATCATTTTCATTTTAGCTCATCTTGATGCACGAAATGCTGTTAGAAGAGGGCTATGTGATGAATTTGTCAGATCTGTTTCAGCAAATGGCCTTTTGTCATTTTTGCCATGATTAATGTGTGCATGCTATGATCCTGAGCTCTACATGTGTTTTTTTAAATGCCATGCCATCTTTACCGGGGTGTATGCCATGTATTTTTGTGATATTTGTGGTGACTATCACAAGCATGCAAAGTAGCGTAATCGTTGATGCTGATTTCAGGGACTTAGAATTTCTCTAAGTCCTTGTCCTGTTTTTGTTTTTATGCGATATGTTCATGTTGTTTCCTAGTGATCCGTGCCTCTTTTGAGGATAATTAGTAAGGATGTTTTGTTAATATTGTGGTGCTCTATCCATCCATATCTTTGTTTGCATTTATGGAGCACCGTAGCTTGAGTCAATCGAGCTCTACTTTTGCTATGAAATGTTCCTGGCAGATTGTTGACATGTTTAGCGATTTTCCCGAGGATGTTGCTATTGATCCATGCATGCTATGTTGTTGTTATTGCCATGTATAGCTTCTATTCCATGTCTTCTTAATGGGTGTATGCTTAGTTTGTCATGCCATACTCTCTAGTGAGTGCATCGAGCTCGTAAACATGCCTACTTGTTAACCTGTTTTGCATGCTCCAGTTTTTCACTAAGTCTGAATCTGTTTGTGTTTTTGCTATGTTCACATGCTTGCAAATGTATTTTCTGATCCCTTTTGGCTCAAGGTCACTAAGGGACTTTTGTTATGAGCTTTGAGTAGCTTCATGCCATGCCTTGTTTTGCCATGATATGTTCCTGTAGCATGTAGTTTTCATGCTCTAAAGATTGCTTCCCGAGGATAAATTTCAGACTTGTGTTAATTTCACCAAGTGTGAAACCTGTTATCATTTGCTCTTTTGCCATGCTTGTTCGAACCTGTTAATGAGTGAATTAGCCGTAGCTCAGTGTTCTTCTTTTGTCAAGCATCATGAGTGGATCCCTGCCATGTATTTTGTTGCCATGTTTGATTGCTCTAGCATATTTATCATGATGCATTTAGATGGTCACTTGCTGATTAACGCAGACCGGTGCCATATTTGTTTTGCTTGCCATTTCCAAACCGTGCATCTGATTCCGGGGATCTTTATATCGATTTCAACCGAAATCATCTCCTGTTTCCAGTGGCACTCTTGGTTTTCCAAGTTGAGGCCAGGTTCAATCATTCCTTTCCAAATCATGCCTATGCATCACATATCGCATCCCGCATATCATACCATGTTTGCATCATGTTGTTTGAGCATTGCACGTGGTTGATTGTGTTCCTTTTTCTTGTTGTTCTTGTTTGGGTAGAGCCGGGAGACGAGTTCGTGAACGAGGAGCCCGTTGAGTTTGCTTACGAGGATCAAGGCTACTCTGAGAACTTTGCAGGCAAGATGACCATACCCTCGAAATCACTTCTATCTTTGCTTGCTAGATGCTCGCTCTTTTGCTATGCCTATGCTACGATACCTACCACTTGCTTATCATGCCTCCCAGATTTCCATGTCAAACCTCTCACCCACCATGTCCTAGCAAACCGTTGTTTGGCTATGTTACCGCTTTGCTCAGCCCCTCTTATAGCGTTGCTAGTTGCAGGTGAAGTTTGGAGTTCGTTCCTTGTTGGAACATGTTTATTTGTTGGTTTATCACAATACTATCTTGTTTATCTGAGTGCACCTATATACTTGGTAAAGGGTGGAAGGCTCGGCCTTATGCCTAGTGTTTTGTTCCACTCTTGCCGCCCTAGTTTCTGTCACATCGGTGTTATGTTCCCGGATTTTGCGTTCCTTACACGGTTGGGTTATAATGGGAACCCCGTGACAGTTCGCCTTGAATAAAACTCTTCCAGCAATGCCCAACATTGGTTTTACCATTCGCCACCTAGCCTTTTCCCTTGGGTTTCGTGGACTCAAGGGTCATCTTTATTTTAAACCCCCAGGCCAGTGCTTCTCTAAGTGTTGGTCCAACTGAGCGATGTCCGGGGCTACCATGGGGGACCTCTGGGCTGGCCTACCCAACGTCTTGCTCATCCGGTGTGCCCTGAGAACGAGATATGTGCAGCTCCTATCGGGATTTGTCGGCACATCTGGGTGGTGTTGCTGGTTTAGTTTTACCATTGTCGAGGATGTCTTGTAACCGGGATGCCGAGTTTGATCGGATTGTCTTGGGAGAAGGAATATCCTTCGTTGACCGTGAGAGCTTGTGATGGGCTAAGTTGGGACTCCCCTGCAGGGATTTGAACTTTCGAAAGCCGTGCCGGCGGTTATGGGCAGATGGGAATTTGTTAATGTCCGGTTGTAGATAACATGAAACTTAACTTAATTAAAATGCACCAACCGAGTGTGTAGCCGTGATGGTCTCTTCTCGGCGGAGTCCGGGAAGTGAACACGGTGTTGGAGTAATGCTTGACGTAGGTTGTTCCAGGATCACTTCTTGATCATAGTTGTTCGATCGTGCTTTTGCCTTCTCTTCTCGCTCTCTTTTGCGAATATGTTAGCCACCATATATGCTAGTCGCTTGCTGCAGCTCCACATCATACCTTTACCTCACCTATAAGCTTAAATAGTCTTGATCGCGAGGGTGTGAGATTGCTGAGTCCCCGTTACTCACAGATTACTTCCAAACCAGATGCAGGGACCGATGATACCGTTCCAGAGGACATGACCGAGCTCAAGTGGGAGTTCGATGAAGAATCTCATCATTACTATGTGTCTTTCCCAGATGATCAGTAGTGGTGCCCAGTTGGGGGCGATCGGGGACTTTGTCGCATTTGGGGGTTGATCTTTATTTTGGTACCATAGTCGGACCCTGAGTGTATTGGATGAATGTAATGACTTACTTATGTATTTGTGTGACGTGGCGAGTGTAAGCCAACTATGTATCTTTCCCCTTTATTTATGTACATGGGTTGTTTGCGAAGATTACCTCACTTGCGACGTTGCTTTCAATGCGGTTATGCTTCTAAGTCGTGCTTTGACACGTAGGAGATATAGCCGCATCGAGGGCGTGACAAGTTGGTATCAGAGCCTTCCCCGACCTTAGGAGCCTCTTGCTTGATCGAATCGTTGGCCTTGTTGAGTCTAGAAAAATATTTTGAGTCATTTAGGATTATATATATCAGAGAGTTAGGAATTCTTTTTACTCCTCAGTCCCTTCGTCGCTCTGGTGAGGCATCCTGACATAGAGTTTTGACTCTTCTCTTCTCAAATTTCACTAAATTTTTTTAGGATCACGCGGGTATCTTGGAATCGTTCTGATGGTTTTGTGACGAGAACATTTTTCTTGGTGCCTCCTGTCATTTAGGGGTTGTGGCAGTGTCCCGGGGAGTTGCGCTCCGAGGTGTTATCGTCACAATTTTATCGTTGGGATTCTCAAATACCTGAGTTTCTTCAACATCGAAAATCTCTTTTGTGCAGTTGTTGGTGAGATAACCTCGATGCCACCCAGTACTGGGGCGGGAGTTCGGGAGTATTGCCATAACTTGTATAATAGATGCTTTTCGACGGTTGAGGTAAATGATTTCTGAAGTTTTTTCTTGGTTATGTGTTGAACGATGGATACAGCTAGATGTAGGATTTGCTAGCTTTGGGTGAGATATTATGCTTCCCCTGTATCCCCAACACCTGATTGCATAACCGGAAAGGTTCGGGAGTTTCATAGGTGGGAATTCTTGTAGCTGTAGTTCTTCTTCCGCGGATATTTGGTTTGGGATTGGGTAATCCTCACCAAGTATTTGCTCTTGTCCGTACCTTGCTGTTTTTCTTCTACCTCTATCTAGTGGCTTCTCAATTTATGGAAATGTGACCATTTCAATTGGAATGCATTCGTTCATTTTGTTCGGATGTGAAAACTATAAGTTGCAATTTCTATCCATTTGTTTCAGCATGAATATATTTTTGTCAAGATTGCTAACGGATGTCACCCTCTTCAGGATGGCTCCTACTAAGGGCAACAATTAGAATCAGGATCCGCCACCACCACCTCCACCTCCGGAGGCATGGCAAGCTGTGATGGCCGCTACCAATGCAAACACACAGCTGATCATGCAAATTCTGCAAGAGCGCAACCAAGGCCATGACAACAATCAGAATCAGTTTGCTACACTCAACCAGTTCCTTGCTAACCAGCCAAAGACCTTCAGCAACTGGGTTGAGGCCTCAGACGCTGATGATTGGCTCATGGACATATGCAAGCATTTCGAGTGCAGTAACGTCAAGCCTGAGGACTTTGTCAAGTTTGCCTCCTTCCAACTCAAAGACCAAGCTGCAGAATGGTTTCAGCAATACAAAGATTCCAGAGGAGGCCGTGTGATTACCTGGGATGAATTCCATCAAGACTTCAAAGCTCATCATATTCCTCAGAGTGTGGTTGAGAGCAAGCATGAGGAATTCCGCAACCTGAAGCAAGGCACTATGTCTGTTTACCTGTACAACATCATGTTTCAAAAGCTTGCCCGTTTTGCTAAGCAGGACGTGCATGACGAGAAGAGCATGATATACCAGTTCAGAGGTGGCCTCAGAGAAGAACTCCAGCTAGCTCTCGTCCTCTTTGAGCCCAAGAAGTACGATGAGTTTTACAACATGGCAATGAAGCAAGAGGATGCCCAACTGAAGTGCGATGCTTCCAAGAAGCGAGTCATAGATGCAACTCCTTCTTCCTCTACTCAAGTGGCTAAGCAGCAAAAGTATTGGCTTCCTCCTCCTCCGTTCCGCCAGCCTTATCAGCAGAAGAGCAAAGGTGGCAATGGATCTTCCCACCCACCCAACCCAGGCTTTCAGAACAAGACTTCGTCTCAAGCTCCAAGATCAAGTGCTCCGTATCACCATCCGCTCTCGGAGGTCACGTGCAACAAGTGCCAACAGAAGGGTCACTATGCCAGCAAATGCTTCAATCAGAGGCGTCTTCCTCCTCCTCCTATGAGATCTGCCAGCACCGCAGTGGTCAAGCATAACCCCAAGTCTGCTAAGGTCAACTTGTTGAACGCAGCTCAGGTAGAGGACTCGCCAGATGTGATTATGGGTAACCTTCCTGTTAATGACATTCACGCAATAGTTCTTTTTGATACTGGTGCATCTTTGTCATTTTTATCGAAGCCTTTTGCATCCATGCATGATGTGCATACTGTTGATTTGCCTAAGCCGATAGCAGTTTCTTCTCCGGGTTTGTTCATGAACACCAAAATGATGGCTCTGGATGTTACTATCACGTTGGGTGACTACAAGTTTCTTTCTTCTCCAATGGTCCTTGGTAACTCGGATATTGATCTCATTCTTGGAATGGATTGGCTTTCTAAGCACAAGGCTCAGCTTGATTGTGCTGCCAGGCAGATTCAATTGACTCATTCGTCTGAGGATGTAATTGTCTTTGCCGCAAGGGATGATACCATCCGTCTGTTTTCTCTCAATGAGAAGGATGAGATGGAGGCCATCTCGCAAATTCTAGTCGTTTGCAAATATCAAGACGTCTTTCCAGAAGAGCTTCCAGGAATGCCTCCGCACCGGCCAGTTGAATTTGTCATCGATCTTGAGCTTGGCACGGAACCTATTTGCAAACGTCCTTACAAGCTGGGACCTAAAGAGTTGAAGGAGCTGAAGAAGCAACTCGATGAACAAGAGCGAATGGGTCTCATCCAACCTAGTTCTTCTTCGTGGGGTTGTGGAGTTCTTTTGTGAAGAAGAAGGATGGAACGGACCGACTTTGTGTTGACTACCGTCCATTGAACAAGAAGACTATAAAGAACAAGTACCCACTTTCCAACATCAATGAGCTTTTTGAACAACTCAAATGTGCTCAAGTATTCTCCAAGCTTGATCTCCGTATGGGCTATCACCAGATTCACATTCGTGAAGAAGATATCCCCAAGACAGCATTCAAAACAAGCTATGGTTCATATGAATACACTGTCATGTCTTTTGGCCTCGTCAACGCTCCGCCAACATTCTCTCGCATGATGAACTTCATCATCAACCCCTACACAAATGACTTCATCTTGGTCTACCTCGATGACATTTTGGTCTTTTCCAAGAACAAGGAAGATCATGCCAAGCACTTGCGTTTGGTGCTGGATAAGCTCAGAGAACATCAGTTCTACGCTAAGTTTTCAAAGTGCGAGTTTTGGCTCGATGAGGTTCTCTATCTTGGGCATATCATCTCTGCCAAGGGCATAGCGGTGAATCCTCAGAAGGTGTCTGCAATTGTGAATTGGGAACCACCTCAGAATGTGAAGCAACTCCACAGCTTCCTTGGGCTCGCAAGCTATTGTCGAAGGTTCGTCGAGAACTTCTCATAGATCGCGAAGCCTCTTTCCAACCTTCTCCAGAAGCACGTGAAGTATGTTTGGTCTCCTGAATGTGACATCACTTTCAACACCCTGAAAGAGAAATTAGTCACTGCTCTAGTTCTGACTCTTCCTGATGAATCTAAACCGTTCGAGGTCTTCTGTGATGCTTCCCTTCAAGGTCTTGGTGCAGTGTTGATTCAAGAGAAGAAAGTTGTGGCCTATACCTCTCGCCAGTTGAAGCCCAACGAAAAGAACTACCCCACTCATGACCTCGAGTTGGCGGCAGTTGTGCATGCTCTTTTGACTTGGAGACATCTCTTATTGGGAAGAAAAGTGGACATCTTCACTGACCACAAGAGTCTCAAGTACATCTTCACACATCCTAATCTCAACCTCATGCAGACTCGTTGGGTCGAAATGATTCAAGAGTATAATCCGAGCATCAAATATACTCCAGGCAAGGCCAATGTAATTGCTGATGCATTGAGCAGGAAGGCTTACTGCAACAGTCTGATTCTCAAGCCTTACCAACCCGAGCTTTGAGAAGCTTTCTCCAAACTCAATCTGCAAGTTGTTCCTCAAGGTTTCCTCGCCAACCTCCAAGTCTCTCCTACTTTGGAAGATCAGATTCGCGAGGCCCAACTTCTTGATGCTATGGTGAAGAAGGTGAAGATTGGGATTGCCAAGAGTCAACCTAAGTACAAGTGCTATCGCCTTGATGACAAGGATACTCTATTCTTCGAGGATCGCATTGTTGTGCCTAAAGGTGGTCTTCGTAAAGTCATTATGAACGAGACTCACAATTCACTCCTCTCTATCTACCCTAGAAGTACAAAGTTGTACCATGACCTCAAGCAGTAGTATTGGTGGACTCGAATGAAGCGCGAGATTGCTTAGTTCATGAGTGAATGTGATGTCTGCAGAAGAGTGAAGGCACAACACCAACGACCAGCTGGTCTCCTCCAACCTCTTGCCATTCCAGAATGGAAGTTTGACCACATTGAGATGGACTTCGTGACTGGATTTCCAAAGTCCAAGCGTGGCAATGATGCCATATTCGTTGTCATCGACAAACTCACTAAAGTGGCTCATTTCCTTCCTATCAAAGAGTCTATCACAATAGCTCAATTGGCAGAGCTATATACCTCCCGGATTGTCTCTGTGCACAGCATTCCGCAGTTGATATCTTCAGAACGTGGCAGCATCTTCACCTCCAAGTTTTGGGATTCTTTTCAGAAGGCCATGGGCACCAACATCCGTTTCAGCACAACTTTTCATCCTCAAACTAGCGGCCAAGTCGAGTGTGTCAATCAGATTCTTGAAGATATGCTCAGAGCTTGCGTCATCTCTTTCGATATGAAGTGGGAAGATTGTCTTCCATATGCCGAGTTCTCCTACAACAACAACTTTCAAGCGAGTTCGGGCAAGGCCCCATTTGAAATTCTCTATGGCAGGAAGTGCTGTACTCCTCTTAATTGGTCAGAGACTAGTGAACGTCAACTTCTTGGCAATGACTTAATCACAGAGGCAGAAGAGATGTGCAAAGTCATTCCTGATAACCTCAAAGCCGCGCCAGAAGAGCTACTATGATAGTAAGTATCGTGATTTGGCTTTCGAGATTGGAGACCATGTTTACCTCCGCGTCTCTCCAATGAAAGGTACTCGTCGCTTCAGTATCAAAGGGAAGCTTGCCCCTAGATACGTGGGTCCTTTCAAGCTCGTCAGCAAGAGAGGCGATCTCGCCTATCAACTTGAGCTTCCCTCCAACTTTGCAAACGTGCATGACGTGTTCCATGTGTCTCAACTCCGCAAGTTCTTCAAGACCAATGACCGCACCGTCAACTTCGAAAACATTGATCTCCAAGAAGACATGTCCTATCGTGATCACCCAGTTGCTATTCTTGAAGAAACTGAGCGCAAGACTTGCAACAAGTCAATCAAATTCCTGAAAGTCAAGTGGTCACATCATTCCGACCGTGAAGCCACCTGGGAACGCGAGGATCACCTCCGTTCTGAGTACCCAGAGTTTTTCCAGTCCTAGATCTCGGGACGAGATCCTTTCGTAGTGGTGGAGTGTTGTAACACCCCGGATGTAATTTACCTTATATGTACTCCAACTCTTGCCGTATCCGGCACTAAGTTATTTTATTTCCTCGTTGTCGGGTTTTTTCCTTCGTGTATTTTGTCTTTTTCATGCATCTCATATCATGTCATCATGTGCATTGCATTTCCATACGTGTTCGTCTCATGCATCCGAGCATTTTCCCCGTTGTCCGTTTTGCATTCCGGCGCTCCTATGTCCTCCGGTGGTTCCTTCTACCTCTTTTCGTGTGTGGGGGTTAAACGTTTTCGGATTGGACCGAGACTTGTCATGCGGCCTTGGTTTACTACCGGTAGACCGCCTGTCAAGTTTCATGTCATTTGGACTTCATTTGATACTCCAACGGTTAACCGAGGGACCGAAAAGGCCTTGTGTGTGTTGCAGCACAACACCCTTCAAAAGTGGCCCAAAACCCACCTAAGCCTCCTCCATCAGCTAGATCGTTCGATCACGATCACGTGGCCGAAAACCGCACCTCATTTGGAGCTTCCTAGCTCCCTCTACCTCTATATATAGACCTTCCCCGAAATTTTCGGATCTCTTCCCCGAAACCCTAGTCTTCCTTCTTCCTTCGCGCGGCGGACGTGTCCGCCCCGCTCCCCCCAGCCATTCTCCTCATGCCACGCGTCCCGGCCTCTCCCCGCCGCCGCCGAGGCCCACGCGGCCCGCCTCCGGCCCTCCCTGGCCCGAAGCCGAGCGCCGCCCCGCGCCTCTTCCTCCTCGCGACGCTCGCCGCCTCCCGCGCCAGTGCGCGCCGCGCCGCCGCCTTGCAGCCGACGCCGCCTCGCCGCTGACGTGTTCCGGCCACCGCGTTCGCCCTCCGCCGCCTCCCACCGATGCCACCGGAGCCGCCCAGCGCCGCGCTACTCCAGCGAGCACCACCAGTCCGGTCGACGCCCTCCGTCCTCTCGTCGTCGGTGCCAAGTACAGCTTCGGCCGGTCCAAGGCACTCCGGCCACCTCATTTTCCATCTCCGGCGAACAGGATCTCCGGCGCCGACGAACTCTGGGAGCCGTGCTGCTACAGTGCTGGATCTGGATCCAGATCTAATCTCAGTTGACTTTTATCCTCGAAACCCTAACTTTTTAGCATTTTTTCGCATGCCATAACTCTGCATCGGTAGCTCCGATTCATGCGTGTAGCATATCAAAATGTTCGTCTCAACGAGTACATCATTTCATCTCATTGCATCATTTTCATTTGTGCTCATATTGATGCCCGAAATGCTGTTGGAAGAGGGCTATGTGATGAATTTGTCAGATCTATTTCAGCAAATGGCCTTTTGTCATTTTTACCATGATTAATGTGTGCATGCGATGATCCTGAGCTCTACATGTGTTTTGTTAAATGTCATGCCATCTTTACAGGGGTGTATGCCATGTATTTTTGTGATATTTTTGGTGACTAGCACAAGCATGCAAAGTAGCATAATCGTTGATGCTGATTTCAGGGACTCAGAATTTCTCTAAGTCCTTGTCCTGTTTTTGTTTTTATGCCATATGTTCATGTTGTTTCCTAGTGATACATGCCTCTTTTGAGGATGATCAGTAAGGATGTTTTGTTAATATTGTGGTGATATATCCATCCATGTCTTTGTTTGCATTTATGGAGCACCGTAGTTTGAGTCAATCAAGCTCTACTTTTGCTATAAAATGTTCCTGGTAGATTGTTGACATGTTTAGCGATTTTGTCGAGGATGTTGCTATTGATCCGTGCATGCTATGTTGTTGTTCTTGCCATGTCTAGCTTCTATGCCATGTCTTCTTGATGGGTGTATGCTTAGTTTGTCATGCCATACTCTCTAGTGAGTGCATCGAGCTCGTAAACATGCCTACTTGTTAACCTGTTTTGCATGCTCCAGTTTTTCACTAAGTCTGAATCTGTTTGTGCTATGTTCACATGCTTGCAAATGTATTTTCTGATCCCTTTTGGCTCAAGGTCACTAAGGGACTTTTGTTATGAGCTTTGAGTTGCTTCATGCCATGCCTTGTTTTTCCATGATATGTTCCTGTAGCATGTAGTTTTCATGCTCTAAATATTGCTTCCCGAGGATAAATTTCAGACTTGTGTTAATTTCACCAAGTGTGAAACCTGTTATCATTTGCTCTTTTGCCATGCTTGTTCGAACCTGTTAATGAGTGAATTAGCCGTAGCTCAGTGTTCTTCTTTTGTCAAGCATCATGAGTGGATCCCTGCCATGTATTTTGTTGCCATGTTTGATTGCTCTAGCATATTTATCATGATGCATTTAGATGGTCACTTGCTGATTATCGCAGATCGGTGCCATATTTGTTTTGCTTGCCATTTCCAAACCGTGCATCCGATTCTGGGGATCTTTATATCGATTTCAACCGAAATCATCTCCTGTTTCTAGTGACACTCTTGGTTTTCCAAGTTGAGGCCAGGTTCAATCATTCCTTTCCAAATCATGCCTATGCATCATATATCGAATCCCGCATATCATACCATGTTTGCATCATGTTGTTTGAGCATTGCACGTGGTTGATTGTGTTCCTTTTGCTTGTTGTTCTTGTTTGGGTAGAGGCGGGAGACGAGTACGTGAACAAGGAGCCCATTTAGTTCGCTTACGAGGATCAAGGCAACTCTGAGAACTTTGCAGGCAAGATGACCATACCCTCGAAATCACTTCTATCTTTGCTTGCTAGATGCTCGCTCTTTTTCTATGCCTATGCTACGATACCTACCACTTGCTTATCATGCCTCCCAGATTTCCATGTCAAACCTCTAACCCACCATGTCCTAGCAAACCATTGTTTGGCTATGTTACCGCTTTGCTCAGCCCCTCTTATAGCGTTGCTAGTTGTAGGTGAAGTTTGGAGTTCGTTCCTTGTTGGAACATGTTTATTTGTTGGGATATCACAATATTATCTTGTTTATCTGAGTGCACCTATATACTTGGTAAAGGGTGGAAGGCTCGGCCTTATGCCTAGTGTTTTGTTCCACTCTTGCCGCCCTAGTTTCCGTCATATCGGTGTTATGTTCCCGGATTTTGCGTTCCTTACACGGTTGGGTTATAATGGGAACCCCTTGACAGTTCACCTTGAATAAAACTCTTCCAGCAATGCCCAACATTGGTTTTACCATTCGCCACCTAGCCTTTTCCCTTGGGTTTCGTGGACTCAAGCGTCATCTTTATTTTAACCCCCCCCCCGGGCCAGTGCTTCTCTAAGTGTTGGTCCAACTGAGCGATGTCCGGGGCTATCAGGGGAAACTCTGAGCTGGCCTACCCGACGTCTTGCTCATCCGATGTGCCCTAAGAATGAGATATGTGCAGCTCCTATCGGGATTTGTCAAAACATCTGGGTGGTGTTGCTGGTTTAGTTTTACCATTGTCTAGGATGTCTTGTAACCGGGATGCCGAGTCTGATCAGATTGTCTTGGGAGAAGGAATATCCTTCGTTGACTATGAGAGCTTGTGATGGGCTAAGTTGGGACTCCCCTGCAGGGATTTGAACTTTCGAAAGCCGTGCCCGCGGTTATGGGCAGATGGGAATTTGTTAATGTCCGGTTGTAGATAACATGAAACTTAACTTAATTAAAATGCACCAACTGAGTGTGTAGCCGTGATGGTCTCTTCTCGGCGGAGTCCGAGAAGTGAACACGGTGTTGGAGTAATGCTTGACGTAGGTTGTTCTAGGATCACTTCTTGATCATAGTTGTTCGACCGTGCTTTTTCCTTCTCTTCTCACTCTCTTTTGCGAATATGTTAGCCACCATATATGCTAGTCGCTTGCTGCAGCTCCACATCATACCTTTACCTCACCTATAAGCTTAAATAGTCTTGATCGCGAGGGTGTGAGATTGCTGAGTCCCCGTGACTCACAGATTACTTCCAAACCAGATGCACGGACCGATGATACCGTTCCAGAGGACATGACCGAGCTCAAGTGGGAGTTCGATGAAGACGCTAGTCGTTACTATGTGTCTTTCCTAGATGATCAGTAGTGGTGCCCAGTTGGGGGCGATCGGGGACTTTGTCGCATTTGGGGGTTGATCTTTATTTTGGTACCATAGTCAGACCTTGAGTGTATTGGATGAATGTAATGACTTATTTATGTATTTGTGTGACGTGGCGAGTGTAAGCCAACTATGTATCTTTCCCCTTTATTTATGTACATGGGTTGTTTGTGAAGATTACCTCACTTGCGACATTGCTTTCAATGCGGTTATGCCTCTAAGTCGTGCTTCGACACGTAGGAGATATAGCCGCATCGAGGGTGTGACACCGTCCAAGCTTCACTGTCTACTTGGCAGTCTACCTTGCAGGCAACCAGACGTTCTGCCAGAAATGCTTCAAGTACGAAGAAGGTAGTGGCCAAAAAGGCTACACCCCCGAGGAAGCGCGCAGGAGAGTGAAGAGGAAAGAGAATGATTGCCTCTTACTTAATGCACTCATCGCCCAGAACCAAATTAACAGCAGGTTGTTCGAATCAGGGAGTAATATTATTTCTGACGGCATGGATGATGAAGAAGTACATTTGTTGCTTGCTAAAAGTAAAGCAGACATACTTGAAGCACACAATTACGTCCATGGCCAGCCATTTCTTGTTGGCAAATACTTTGATGAGTGCAGCTCCAGTTGCCGCGAGTTACATGAATATTGCATGGATAAAATGGCAGCAAGTCTTCATGGTTTGCGAGTCCACTACAACAGAGATCATTTCCAACATGGTGCTGGTTCCATCAATGTGATTTTCAAGGACTTACATCTCTTCTTCAACTTCCACGTGCTCGATGTCACTCTTATTAGATGCCCGATTTTGTAAGTACTGAACAAACTCTGTTCAACTTCTCCACACAAGGCGGTAAATGATAAACAGCTAACTACATTTTATTCTTCTAAGGGGATTGAACGCGCAGAGAAGAAAAATGGAGAGTGTGTATTTCATAGATCCCGAATTAACAAATGGCACAACAATACATGGTAAGGACCTACGGGACTGGGCCATTAACACGGTCGTTCGTCTCTTCGAAAACACGTCCCATGCAAAATCATTTCTCTGGCCACATGATGAACGGTATGTCAAGTAAACAACCACACATACACTAATTGTCTTTCAGATTTCGATATAATTCATAAGTTCATGGCTTTCTTAATATGTAGCAATCACTAGATATTGGTATTCATTGTTCCAAACAAGAACATAGTTTACTACATCAATTCTCTCAGAGAGTCAACAAACGCCCAGGATCTGACGCATATTCAACAATTCATGGATAGGTATTGAATTCTATGATGTTGAAATTAATTTGCATTCATATCTGGCTCAATAATTGATGTTGTCAAAATTCATCATCATTTGCAGTGTGCTCGCATTGTGGAAAACTAAACCAGGGAACCTATTCAAGAGGGAACTACCTCTGCAGCACGGGATCATTTCTCCGGTAACACACCAAAATCCGTTATTTTCGGAAAATTTATCCAACAGTTTGCAAATACCTTTTCTTATGCTAGTCAAATGTTCAAGCTTCTAAATAAACCTCTTTCTATATTATCCAAAGAAAAAATAATACATCTAACACCGGTTAGGTTGTTCCTAATAGGACAAATACATGTCTAATTCTGTACAAAAAATTTCAGTGCCTTAGCAAGAAGCAGGGACCAACCTTTGTAGATACTATGTTTGCAGACACATGGTCTCCATCTAGAAATCTGCTGATAGTTTTGATGATCCACGCGAATTAGTACCAGTAAGTCTATCTTAATTAATGTCTTCTACTCCACTCATATGGCATATTCTGATCTTAAAAATACTGCAGCTCATCTTAAAACAGAGGACCCCTGTACCGCTCCCGGCTGGTGAATTGCTGATGGTTCACAGATTTATCAGCGACTTCTTCCTGGATCACTACATCAATCCCACTGGTGATAATGAAGATTTCAGCATGCCTTCTCCTGAAACATTGAGTAAGAGTTAGCCGCTAAAAATATACGAATGGATCCATTATTTTCCATCTGATGAGGTCTTCGTATTTCATACACTATGATTAATTATGTAATGCATATATGTGTGGACAAATCATTGGAATTTAGCTACCATATGTTCAATTGCAATTGTTGCGAAATCTGATGAATGTTCTTCCTGTGGACACTATTTGTTCAATTAAATGTTGTGGCGAATTTGCTTTTTGCGTGCCGATCAAAATGAGATATTTTTTTATTTGTTCAATTGAATATTGTGGCGAATTTGCTTTTTGCGTGCTGATTCAAAATGTGATATTTTTGTTTATTTGTTCAATTGAATATTGTGGAGAATTTGCTTTTTGTGTGCCGATTCAAAATGGGATATTTTTGTTTTAACCTGGCAATTCCTCCGCACATGGTTCAACTAAATAAGTGTGTGCGATCCACATCGGAAAGCATACGTCAATCGTAGCGGAACCGTTGGTGATACACAATAGATCGCAAACAATTTGCAGTGCTACTACATGTGCATAGGGTCTTCGGATCCGTTTGTGATATCGCATTATCGCACACGATAACTCGGAGTAAAACGTGCCCAATGTAAAATACAATCCCAGTCGTAATTTTCTTCGAGAAACGTGTGGGATCCCAAATGAAAACACACGTCACTCTTGCGGCAACCGTCGGTGATACCCAACAAATCACAAACGGTCTGCAACACTTGTATGTGTGCGAAGGGGCTCCTGAACCATTTGTGATAGAACATTACCGCAGACGATAATTGTTGGGAAACGTGTATGATGGAGTCTTGCATGGAAGACGTGTTACGCAGAAAACTCGTGTCGATGGGGCACAAATCGCACACATTTCATATGTTGGCCCGTGTGCCTTACATACTATTTCCCAAACGGTTCATTACAACACACCGTATGGTTTCACTACATCATTAGAAACATTTAATCACCGATCCCACACATGCGAAAGAATTTAGTGTGTGTTGCATTGCACATGATTACATTTTGGAAGGCCTCTGGATCATTGCTCCATATCCCCGACGGTTTCTGGGTCGTGTGGGAAGGACACCCTATCGCCCACAATCACTTGGGGACAGTCCCAAATGCCGTCGCGGAAAGGGGTTAAAAACCGTTTGTATAGCACCAACGCGTACCAGTGATATGTGAATCTTCTCTTCCCTTATTAATTGTTTCATGAGTTGCATCATTGACCAATGCTATGTTTGTCAATCTATAAAAAAAATTCTACTTATACCTTTCCTTATGTGGTGTCATCACCTACCATAAGATAAGCATATGATCTTTTTAATTTATTTCCTTTCTTTTTATTGCAACATGAAAGTAAAGAAAGCAAAAACTTAAACTAAAGTTTACTATATATCTCGCACATGATTACAAGGATAGAACACTAAGAAAGCTCTCAAGAAGAAAGGATTTAACTAAACTTTTATTCATCTAAAGAAAAAGATCGAACAAAAATAAGTAAAGGCAAAAGATAGTGGGGGTGATTTGATTCCGGGGCACCTCCCCCAAGCTTGGCGGAAGCCAAGGGGAGTGCGCATACCCGATGCTCAATTTTATTTTGGTGATGAAGAAGATGGTGGTGGTGGAGTAGAGGGTTTGTCCTTCTTCCTTAGCTTATGCTTAAGGATGAAATTTTCCTCCTTCAATTCACCAATCTCCTGCTGAAGCTCCAGTACTATCGGATTTCGGGTTCCGTCAAAACCCTTGAGGTTCGAACACTGGGGTGCGCACGAAGATCTCTCCCCCTCTCTAGCTCGCGCACTCAACGATCTCACGACCTTGCTCGACAAACCCAAAGAACATGAGACACAAGATTTATACTGGTTCGGGCCACCATTGTGGTGTAATACCCTACTCTAGTGTGGTGTGGTGGATTGCCTCTTGGACTGAGGACGAACAGTACAAGGGAAGAGCAGCCTCGCGAGGAGAGGTGTTCTTGTGCTTGGTGTGCTTGTGTGGTTGAAGATCGGGATCCCCTCTCCCCTTCCTATGGTGGTGGCTAGTCCTATTTATAGAGGCCCAGGTCCTCTTCCCAAACATTGAGTCGGAACACTACAAAAAAAGACACATCCGTGACATTTTGGGCTGAACGAATTTTTTTCTGTCATACATATGACACTTCTATGACGATAATTGTGACAAAACCCGGTATCATCATGGATGTGGTGGGCTCCTACTTCTATGACAAAAAATCATGACAGAAATTGGACTTTTCGTCCTGGGCGGGCTGGAGACGCAGCTGCATGACATTCTTTGGGCCGTCCATGATGGAAAAAACCGTGGTAGAAGCGAGGGGGAGGAAAATTTCGGGGAGTTCCCGGTTACGGTGGGAGGTCGGGGGCCGAGCGATGCGCGTTTCTCTCGTACACGTACGCGCGTGTGTGCGAGGCGTTGGCTCTAACTGAACCCGAGCGAGGCGTTGGGCTCTAACTGAACCCGAGCGATTGCACTGCAGGCTACGCATTACTGAACCTGGGCGATCGATCGATGGCTGTTAACTGAACCCGATCGAGCGATTCCTTGGCTACTGCTGCTAACTGAAGCCGATCGATGCTGCCTCTGGATGAATAGTTAGCGTTGCGGGGGGGGGGGGGGGGGTGGGGGTTCGATGAACAGTTCCCAGTGGGGGTGGATCAACAGGACCCCGATCGATCGAGCCGGTTGGGGCTGGATGAACAGGACCCCGTGGAGGGCTGGATGAACAGGACCACCCCGTGGAGAGCAGGATGAACAGTAGACGGTGGAGGGGTGCCCGTGGAGGGGTGGTTGAACAGGACCCCGCGGTGTGGAGGGCTGGATGAACAATAGACGGTGGAGGGGTGGTTGAACAGTAGCCGGTGGAGTAGCACGCCGTGGAGGCTGGATGAACAGGAGCCCGTGGAGGCTGGAGGAGGTCGACGGTGGATGAACAGTAGCTCGTGGAGGCTGGAGGGGGTCGACGGTGGAGATGAACAGTATCCCGTGGAGTCCCGTTTTGCGGTATGCCACACCCCTCGCGATGAACAGGACCCCCGTTTCGACCGTAGCGCTCCAACACAAGTCCGTTTCCTCCATTTTGTGGTACGCCACACCCCTCCCGATCAACAGGACCCCCGTTTCGACCGTAGGAGGTCTGTTTCCTCCATTTTGCGGTACGCCACACCCCTCCCGATCAACAGGACCCCCGTTTCGACCGTAGGAGGTCCGTTTCCTCCGTTTTGCAGTACACCACACCCCTCCCGATCAACAGGACCCCCGTTTCGACCGTAGGAGGTCTGTTTCCTCCGTTGTGCGGTACACCAGGCCTCATTTCCATCGCCTCTTCCGTCCAAGCCCTCCCGATGAACACGACCACGCATTCCGTTCTGACCCATGAACACGACGACGACGTTGTTTCTCCGTTCCGACCCAGCCATGTACATGAGCCCTTGCCGTACATATGCGCGAGTAGGCGTTCGAGACCCCGCCCGTATGTACACATACGTGTCCGTATTTTCTTTCTTGCACCCTGGCCGTTGTACGTACGTGTACATGCTATGTGCGCGCCTCTACTACGACACGTGCGCGCCTCTACATCGACCAGTATGTATGTACACGTTCGCGACCAGAATGTCAACGCTACGTATGCTTCGACCAGGTGGGTCCGGACTGTCAGGCACTTCCTTGCCTGCAAAGATGTAGTTGGTGGGTCCCAGCAGTCAGGGGGTGAATCGTTTTTTTGCCCGGACGCACTTCCTTGCATGCGAAGATGTAGCTGGTGGGTCCCAGCAGTCAGGGGGTTGGTGGGTCCCAGCAGTCAGGGGGGCGAATCGTTTTGGTTTTTTTTGCCCGGACGCACTTCCTTGCATGCGAAGGTGTAGCTGGTGGGTCCCAGCAGTCAGGGGGAAACGTTTTTTTTGCGAAATATGGTGGCCCGTCCGGTGGGTCCCTGCTGTCAGGTGGGGGAATCATTATTTACCGCGTAATAAGGAGGCAATTCCTTACTGCCACCGTGGACCCAGTTGTCAGCCTCTCCACGTACAGTCCACGTCCGATGGAAGTCGTTCCTTGACCACGTTGACCACGCCGCGCCGAGAGAACCAGGGCGGTGGATGACGGCGAGGCCTAGGAAGGGGACGACACGGAGGCAGGGAAGACTCCACAGTTGTTTCCCACGCGGAGGGGAGTACGACTGTAAGAGGATTTACTGGTTCGTCTGCCGTCGCCGGAGAATAACAGCAGGTGTGGGTGAGTAGAGGGATGGCTAGACCAGCGATGGGAGTATGGTCGGGCGGTGAGGCCTGCACGGCAGCACAGCCGGCCGCACGGAGGAGGGAGCAGGCAGTCCCGCCGGCGCTTGTTTGAGCGGCTGGAGCAGAAAGAGCAGAGATTGAAGAAGCACGACGGCCGTTGGATGGACATCCAACAGTTAGTGCTTGTGCGTCAACCTTTTTTTAGGAAAGCCTCAAATCTGTGGAAAACAACATACAACCCATCTGCCATTATTTCTAATAATTTACAGCCCATTTGCTAATTCTTAAGGTTTTCTTTGGAGCCCATATTATTTTTGTTAGCATTGCAGCCCATATTGTGGCAACGGGTAAAAAATTATACAAAATTTTGCATATTTCGGTGCGGTCCGAACTGTTTTTAATCCCGAAATTTCAACTCACATTCAAACTGATTTTAAAAATAAATGTATATCAATATAAAATCCAACAAATTTTCAACACATAAAAATTAATGTCATTTAAAATCTTGAAATGAAAAAAAGGTATTTGAAACTAATTGCCGGTTTGATGTATTTTAAAAATGTACAACCCATTTCTCATTACTGATGGGTCATTTTCTCGGCCAGCCGAATGAAAGCTCTCCTCGTCTTGAAAGATTTGCAGCCCAACAGGCCTGACAAAGCGACTTACTTGGCAAATCACAAAAAAACTGGGTTGTTGCCGTGGACCCAGCTGTTAGCCTCTCCACGTACAGTACTCTTCCGATGGAAGTCGTTCCTTGACCACGCCGCGCGGAGAGCAACACAGCGGTGGACGACGGCGAGGCCTAGGAAGGGGACGACGCGATAGTGGAAGCCCGCGCGGAGAGGACTACGAGGGTTCACTGGTTCGGCTGCGGTGTGAGGCTGCCGTCGCCGTAGGGCCTGGCCGACGGTGGGAATAGTAGGGGCGGTGAGGCCTCTACGGCAGCACAGCCGGCCACGGGAGGCAGGAGCATGCGGCACGACCGACGCTGCTTTGGGCGGCTGGTGCAAGAAGACCAGAGGTTGAAGAAGCACTATGGCCGTTGGATGGACATCGTACGGTCACTGGAGCTAGAATCGTTCATATTGACTAAGTTGACAAACCCTTCGTCCCCGTCAACTTAGTAGGCCCACAAGTCAGCCTCCCAGCAAGGCGGGTCCCAGCTAGCCGAGGGAGTATTCATTTTTTGTGCATAATAAGGAGGCACTTCCGATGGGTCCGAGCTGACAGCGGGGGGAGCGTTTTTTTCGCGAAATACGGTGGCTCGTCCGGTGGGTCCCAGCAGTCAGGGGGAAACGATTTTTTTCGCAAAATAATGGTGGCCTGTCTGGTGGGTCCCCGCTGTCAGGTGGAGGAATAATTATTTTCCGCGTAATAAGGAGGCACTTCCTTGCGGCTGCCGTGGACCCGGCTGTCAGCCTCTCCACGTACAGTACTCTTCCGATGGAAGTCGGTTGTTGACCACATTGACCACGCCGCGCCGAGAGCACCATGGCGGTGGACGACGGCGAGGCCTAGGAAGGGGACGATGCGGAGCTGTGCAAGACGCGGCAGTGGATGCCCATGCGGAGTGGAGTAGGAGCGTTCACTGGTTCGGCTGCGGTGTGAGGCTGCTGTCGCCATAGAATAACAGGGCGTGTGGATGAGTGGAGGGATGGCCTGGACAGTGGTGGGAGTAGTATGGGGGCGGTGAGGCCTCCGCGGTAGCATAGCCGGGAACGGGAGGCAGGAGCAGGCGGCATGACCGGCGCTGCTTTGTGCGGCTGGAGCAAGAAGACCAGAGGTTGAAGAAGCACTATGGCCGTTGGATGGACATCATACGGTCACTGTAGTATTGACTAAGTTGACAAAGCTCTCCGTCCCTATCAACATAGTAGGCCCACAAGTCAGCCCAACAATATGGTGGGTCCCAGCTAGTAGGGGGGTATTCATTTTTTGGGCGTAATAAGGAGGCACTTCCTTGCGTGCGAAGATATAGCTGGTGGGTCCGACCTGTCAGCGGGGGGAACATTTTTTCGTGAAATACAGAGGCCCTTCCTGTGGGTCCTAGCTGTCAGGTGGAGGAATCATTATTTTGCGTGTAATAAGGAGGAATTTCCTTGCGTGCAGCCGTGGACCCAGCTGTCAGCCTCTCCATGTACAGTCCACTTCCGATGGATGTCGTTCATTGACCACGTTGACAAGGCCGCACCAAGAGCACCAGGGCGGTGGATGACGATGAGGCCTAGGAAGGGAACGACACAGAGCCAGGGAATACTCGGCAGTTGTTTCCCACGCGGAGGGGAGTACGACTGTACAAGGGTTTACTGGTTCGTCTGCCATCGCCGGAGAATAACAGCAGGTGTGGGTGAGTAGAGGGATGGCTAGGCCAGCGATGGGAGTACGGTCGGGCGGTGAGGCCTGCGCGGCAGCACAGCTGGCCGCGCGGAGGAGGGAGCAGGCAGTCCCGCCGGCGCTTGTTTGAGCGGCTTGAGCATGAAGAGCAGAGATTGAAGAAGCACGACAGCCGTTGGATGGACATCCAACAGTCACTGCTCTCGTGTGTTGACTAAGTTGACAGGGCGTTGCGTGTGCGTCAACCTTTTTTTTATGAAAGCATACGCGTCAACCTGTAGTAGGCGCACAAGTCAGCCTCAAATCTGTGGAAAACATCATACAACCCATCTTTCATTATTTCTAATAATGTACAACCCATTTGCTAATTCTTAAGAATTTTTTTGGAGCCCATCTTCTTTTTGTTAGCATCACACCCGATATTGTGGCCACGGTTAAAAAGTATATGAAATTTTGCATATTTCGGTGCGATCAACTGTTTTTAATCCAGAAATACCGATTCACATTCAAACTATTTTGAAAAATAATTTATATAAATATAAAATCCAAATAATTGTCCACGCATAAAAATCAATGGAATTTAAGATCTTGTAATGAAAAAAATTGAAACTAATTCCCGGTTTGATGTGTTTTAAAAATGTACAGCCCATTTCTGGGCAAACCGAATGAAACTCTCCTCGTCTTGAAAGATTTGCAGCCCAGCAGGGCCGATAAAGCAAGTAGGCCTTGTTTGGGTATTTCTTTAAAAAAATAGAACTGGGCTAGCCATTTTCAGCAAGAAAAAAACACAACTAGGCTCATGATGTGGTAAACATAAATAAAACCCTGGCTAGACGGGCCACAGCCCCTGCACAACCCCGTTGTTACCCTGATCCGTCACTAAAACTAGTATAAATAACAACTGCTTGTTCATCAACAAAAAACTGCGCGACTTGCTGGGTCCCTGGTGTCAGCCGCTCGTAGTGTAATTCTCTCGTTTATTGACTACGTTGACAATGGCGTGAGCCCTAGATGTCCAGCCTTTCCTATGAAAATTTAGAGCCCATTTGATGTGCTAGTTCGAAATAAGTTTGTGGGGGCTGGTGGGGGCTAATCACTTGGCTTTTGTAATGCGCAGTGAGCTCAAGCAGCCGGCGAGAGTGATGTTATTTCCCTTGGTTTGGATTTGTTACAATATTTCACTCTAAATTAAACGAATGGCAAGCCATTTGCCTTGTTTCAAAGAAAATATGATAGTCACAGCCGAGTTGAAAAGGGCAGGAACATCTAACTCCAGCTTACAAACTGTACAAAAGCACGAGGGTTAATTGTTCATTAGGTTCACAAAAAAAACCAGATTGAAAAGGGCAACAACATCTAACTCCAGCACTGTTTTTGGCAGTCACAGTCAAATGGATCGGTTAGGTCCATAGAATGAACATCCTGGGTCGTAAAATTTACTGGATTATGACCACAATATGTTGTAAATAAAAGCCCGGCACGTTTAGAAGCTCTTTTGCCCACCTGAAACTCCTTTTTTGCTCTTCGACATACCCATCCGTCAAAACCATGCTACTGATAAACTTAAGCCTGATGGACAATAGTAACCTCGTATTCAACAGGAAGAATGTGACAAATCTTGTGTTTGCACGGTTGGATACATATCGTTCTAGCGTTATTGTCTTCAATCGAATCTCATGAGATGTGAGAAAAATCCTGATGCTTACGAATCCACCGATTGGTTATAACTTTCTTACCCCGTCCTGTTGCCTAAATAGACATGAAGATTGAAAACAGTTAAGGTCTAAAAGAAGAGTGTCGAAAGAGCAATAGCTGAACGGTTAATTCTAGTACACTATATGCGGGCTTCCAATGTGCATGAAATTATCACCTTTATATACAACTTCTCCATACATGGAAAGCATTGCAGCAGGCCAATAATCTTGTTCAGATCAAAACTATTCATTTGGATATATAAGATCTTGACAGAATCCGGCACCATTGATAGGCCATCCATGGAGAAACTCTTCATTGAGCATAGAACATAATATTAGTACAAAATGTGTACTCCAAGATGATATATAAATTATGCGCAGAAATTTAAAATGCAGCTTATGGTTACAAGTGTAGACGATAATATAAAGTACCTGAAGAACTATGGAGCCAAACACCATATTGAAATGAGCACAGAGATCATGTATTACACCCAAGGTCTCCAGTTTAGGCGCAGAGAGGACGGTTATTTGCAACGGTGAATAACTAGAATCAAGGATCAACCTTTTCCTCGAGGGCGTCGCATCGCGCTCACGGATTTGAGCAGAGTAACGAATGACGAGCCTAGTTGTAGTGGGAGCGAAGAAGAAGGGGAGCTGGGGGTTTTCTGTAGGAGTGAGGAAGAAGGGGAGCTGGGGTTTTCTGTAGGAGCGAGGAGGAAGAAGAGCACCCAGCTGTGGGGAGCTGGGCGGTGTGCTGGGTGTGGGTAGCGCATCTCATTCAGTAAATATATGGGTTTTTGAATTGATTTTACTATTTACTAGTGTGGATGGGTTGTTTTGTCTTGGGACCCGAGAAACAATTACTACTAGTACAGTGGAGACACTCTACAGCTACCCAGAAAAACAATTACTACTAGTACAGTGGAGACACTCTACCGCTTCTGGCTCCTCCTAGGTCATTGAAACATCTCCCTCTACTGAATGCCATTATACTTTTGTTCACCGACACGAGGGCCATGCAGCGCGCGGGCCCAAATGCCATCCACCAAATTAGAAGGCAGTATGCAGGCAGAGAGTCACCCCGGTCGTAGCGCGGCAGTAACGAGCCGTCGTATCACAAAACCCCACCTCCCCGCAGTCTAAGTTTGATGGACAAAGCAACCATCATTTCACTCTTCGGTGAATCCCCTTCTCCCTCACCGTCTTCAAGAAAGGCAACACTTGCATCTGCCACTGTTCTCTCCGAACGAAGGGAAGGTAAGCGGATCCGTGATGTTGGTATATTTTCGTTCAGAGGAAAAAAAGAACTTTTGCAAAGCAGTAACCGATCCTCACTCTCTTTTTTGTTTCATTGTCATTGCGATTGTGTTTTCCTTTCAGTGGTCTCCTAGTATTCGTCAGTTTCATGATGGACCAAGGAGAACCAGGCAAAGATCTGCCGATATTGGAGCAGACGCGGGAGGCTGATCCCCACGAGACAGTGAGCTCCAAGAAGATGGAGGCAACCACCGAGGCGACCCCAGATACTGAGATGGTCAACGCCCCGTTTGAGGTTACAGCCCCCGTGGCACTGCAGGAGCAGTTTTCCCCCTTCGAGGATGTGTCCCCCCCCCCCACTGAGCTACCCAAGGTGATTTTCCTTCTTTGCCGATCTCGATTGTGGTTTTTCATCTAAGTATGTGGTGATTTTTTTTAGAAAAGGAAGTATGTGGTGATTAATAATGCAAAATTTTATTAGCTTCGATGCCATGGTATACATAGTGGTTTAAATAACTTGTGTTTCTTATACTGAAAAGTAATTCAAAATTTGTTTCTGTTTCAATTAGAGCCCTGATGCAGACAAGGATTGTGTGGTTGTACATGTCACTCGCTATGAGGCGGATGACTTGAATATACGCACTGGGAAAACAGAGTTCTTAGGCTATTGGATCCTGGAAGCCATTTGCGGTTATACCAATGAAGAGTTGTATTCCAGCCTCACTGTTGTCAGGCGTGTTGTCCAGGGTGTACTGTAGCACAAGAAGTTCAAAGCTACTCCTTCGTTTGTGAGGAATACTGTTCTTATCAAGCTTACGCAGGAAGATGACGTGGCATGCCTCCACAAACAAGTTTATCAGTGGCAAGGCCACAAGGTTGTCTTCATGAAGGTTCACAGGATTGAGCTGCTGCGGGACGTCCTTGAAGATGTTCATGGCAAGGTCTGTCTTGTGTCCAGCCCAAATTAGATCGAGGCATGAAATAGTTGCCCCAGCTAGTGTTTAATAGTAGTTTGGATTGTGTCTAATTATCCGAACCTTGCCTGTTATCGACCCCTCTGGGGCTAGTACTCTGTTTGAATCCGTCTATGGGAACTGCTGCTACTTTTGTGTGCCCGTGAATCATGTGAGAACCATCGTTATTGTTGCCGAAACAGATGCGTCCTCACTAGTTTTTCATGAATATGGCATGGTAAGACATAAGTTGTCACGGTTTATCATACGAGCAGTGTGTGTTTTGATAAAATAGAGCACTCGTTCGAGAACCGTGCGCCGACGTATACATAAGTACTTGTAAACACTGTTGTTGCTACCCCACTTCTAAGCAGTTGTGCAAAACACGGCACATTGGCTCAGCTCGCTTCAACACTAGGCTATCGACCAGCTAACAATCAACAATCTGCTGTCTAACATATAAGCAACTATGTATCTTGTTACAGTGGTTCATGCAGTTAATTGAGGCTACAATGTAATAAATTCCAAACGTTCACACGCTAGTCCAGCGCTCATGTGGAACACTCACATTAAACCCGTCTTCATAAAGAACTTGAAAAGCATAAGTTCAGCAATTTTATACATCTCAATGATTCATAGAACATATAAAACATATACTAGTTCACAGCAAAAGACAAAGTTGTGAGAAGGTTTACAAATCAGGAAAAAAACAAGCAAGGCTTCTCTCTGAGCAAAGGGCCTCCCGGCAGGCTTAAATTTCCTGGAGTTCACTCTGGTTTTTTCTTGTTGCCACCATTCAGGGTTAGGTTCTCTCATTCCAGAATAACCAATTATAATTGTGGTCTCAGCTGGAATGCTGAACTGAACCATGCAGTGTACTGACCAGGTGAAATTCTTGTGCATTCCACTAAATTTAAGCAACGCTATTTGCAGAAATAAGCAGACCACAATGCCTCTTGTCCATGCACCTGTCCAAAAAACCGCCGTGCAGCCGTGCCAGCTAGTCCTCGGTCCATGGATGAACTGGTAGAAAGTGCATTCCGGACTAGGATGCAGTTGTTTTCGCTCGTCCCTCCACTGCAATCAGGAAGTAAAATGTACGAATCAGCTTCTTTTAGATTGCGTTGGTCATTCTACCTTAGTTACTACCAATGTAGGGATGTTAGACGATGACAACGAGGGATAGCCATCTCATTTTGCGCATTTGTACTAAAACTGAGGTGTGTGCTTTTGATTGCGCGGATAGAAACAATACGGAGACAGACATCCCGAAACGATATGGAGACAGACATCCCTATTTGCGCAAATAAGAACTACAGTTATTTAAACAGTGACAGATATTACTACTTTCCCCCGTTTACTCTTAGAACCAAGTCCTAGATTCATGCTACAGCTTTCCCCCTTTCTTCCCTGTTTGAACCAACGCTTTGAGTCGACTGTACGGAATAGCTTTACTTCTAATAATAGTAGAAGTCTAGGTGGCTTTGGAACAGCGGACAGAAGTAGAAAAGGATCAACACGAAGGGAGCTGAGGCAGTAGAGCAAGGAAGGTTTCGAAGGAATATATACCTGAGGGTCGTCGGCATGTTGCAAAGACGGCGTCGGGAGGCCGCATCTTGGCCACAATACCGCAGGGAGGAAGAAGGGGTCGGAGGCCCTCCCGAGCCGGCGCTCTCTCAGAGAGAACGGCACGGCCGCCGATCGGGACACGCGGGAAGCCGTTGGTCTCCTCCCTCGCCGCCTACGACAGCGTGAATGCTGCACCTACACCCCTGCCCCGGCCGAGGTTGTCCGGCCGAATTTGTGACCAGCCGTGAGCTGAGAGAGAGTGTGGCCACCTATGTGTTGCTTAGATCTGGAGAGCATGAGAGACTGAACGAGAGGAACCCTAGTAAAGGAAGCGCTAAAGCTCCTTTTATATATAGTGGAGTGATTTTGTTGTACCAGCTTAAAAAAATGCGCTCCTACGTGTACCCGCGAGTGGGTGTGAGAGAACTAGTGCGTGCGTGCACCGCTTCTCTTCGTGAGAGTACAATATACTATACCCAAAGAACATTCGCCACAAGAGTAATAGTACAAGTGTGTGACGTGTGAGCTAAAATAAAATGTGCGCGCCGTCTTTTGTTTTTTAAAAGTTCTGGGGGTAGGGTGTGAAGAGCACATATGTGCGTGACGTCTACCTGCAGATAGGCGGTGGGTGCGACGTGCGAGTCTGCAAGAAGACTCGGGAGAGTCGTGACTCGTGAGGGTGCGTGTGCGTGAGAGAGAGGGGGGCACGTATCAATGCAATGCATGTGTCCGTAAATCATTATCCGACAAACGTTCGCCAGAAGCCTTTTCCTGACGAACGCCGTAAGAACCATTAGATCGGCATCCGACAGTGTTAGTTTTGCCATGTCATTTAATAGAACAGCCACTCCTCCTACACACAAATCTTCCACGTGAGTGTTAGCAACTGCCGTATGCTCCATCCATTCCGAAATGCAGTGCATATAGCTTTATTGAAAATTCGAACCTCGCAAACTTTTACCGAGTTTTCGTGTACCAAATTGCACATGTAGAATACCATGTATATGTCATTTCATTCATCTTCGAGAGGTAACTATAAAGTTGGGTGAGGAGTCTACAAAGAAAGACCATCGTATCACCCGCAACAATTTCAAGCATCCTTTAGTGTCGAGGAATATCATAGGAACTCTATATGATATGATTTTTATAGGATTTTTTCCTTTAGAGCCAATTGGTTCATAGGAATATATTCATATACTCCACATTTCAAAGGAAATAAACATGATATCATTTCTATAGCTTTAGAGCCACTTGGTTCATATGAATGGATTCCTATACTCCCTTAATTTCAAAGGAAAATAAACATTAGCGTATATTCAATAGAAAAGTTCCTATGATATGAACCAAATTACATCTCTTTTCTAATCCTTCCTCATAGGAATTGAGATACATGTCATCTCTAGATTCAATAGAAAAGTTCCTATTATGTGAACCAAATGACATCTCTTTTCCAATCCCTACTCATAGGAATTGAGATGCTCCATGTCATCTCTTTCCCTACAACTTCCATGTATACATCTTCTATTCCTAAATAGATAGTACAACCCACCAGTAGCTTTTTTCCAAAACATGCAACTATGGCACAAGAACTATATAGTGTGCCAATAACTTTGAAAGATGGTCGCTGGATGAAGCTAACCCGACAGTGCAGAGATAGGCAAATCCGAGCACTACTGGCCGTTGGATATCATCAACATTCCACCAGATCTGCCACATGTACAATTTAGAAGACTCCATGGTTGAACTTAAGCATAGTGCACAAACCTCAAAACATAAGCACTTCTCCTTTGTTCTAGAATCTTCTGTATCATAATTGATTATTTTTTCTAAATGAATTGCCATTATTTGTTTTTTACTTTATGATTTACTCTCTCCGTTCCAAAATAGATGACCCAACTTTGCACTAACTCAAAGTTAGTGCAAAGTTGGGTCATCTATTTTGGAACAGAGGGAGTACAATGCAAAACCCCATGAATCTTAACATTTTTATAAAACTTATTGATTTTGAATGAGATGAACTATAAGAACAAAACGAATATCTACATCATGCATATATGACTCAAAGCTTTACATGTTATAGTGTGTATTTATTCATAATTTGGTTTCGAAATCTCATGCGTTCAATACATGTGTACTCCCTCCGTCCGCGAATAAGTGTACTTCTAGCCTTTGTTTTAAGTCAAAGTTTTAAAATTTTGACCAAATATATACAAAAGAGTAGTAACATATATGACATAAAATTGATATATTATGAAATTACAATTCAAAACTAATCTGGTGATACTAATTTAGTGTCATAAATGCTGCTACTTTTCCCTATAAAGTTGGTCAAAGTTTTAAAACTTTGACTTAAGACAAAAGCTAGAAGTACACTTATTCATGGACGGAGGGAGTACCTTACTAGTAGTTTTGAGTAGAGTAGCAAATTTCACGCGGCCCGGGGTATATCAAAATGCAGGGCCCATGCATCATTGCCTTTCGGTCGAACCTACGTCCACAATTTTTTGTACGTACTATATCTCCACTGGTCCCCCAACCCAAAATGCTGCCTCCTTCCCGTAAAACCAAGCGGCCCACACATATTTAAGGCGTCGGCTTGAACCCATTTACTATGACGTGGCCACGCACGCCGTAGTACTCCTACAAACCCTACCGCCGCACTCATCATCGGTTTTCTTCAAGAGGACGAGGGAGAAGCCATTTTGTAGTGGAGGGGTTTTCAAAAAAAGGATCTGAAGTGGAGACCCCAACCCTAGGGTGCCCTAGGTAGCTACCGCATGCATCATTGTTTTCTCTTTTCTTTATGCTCTTGCGCCCTAGAGTGAAATGATGGTTGCTTCGTCCGTCCAGCTTAATGCGGGAAAGGTGGGGCTTTGTGATTTGACCCCTCATCGCTCATTTTCTACTACTGCGGCTCTACGACCGGGGTGCCTCCAATTCCAACCGCTGCTCCGAACTGTAATTTGGTGCATTGCACGTGGAACAAGATGGTGGATGAGCCACATGTCGGCCAAAGGGGTCCTGTTAAGTGTGTCACCATTTCGTGTGCGGACCGACCCTGCTTGAGTTGCTACGCCAACACGACAGGAGCAGCCTACCACTTGGTTTTGCTCCTTGGTGAATCCCGACTATATTGATCTAAAAAGATACGTGCTGAACTACCCTCTCCGTCTTGGTTTTTTTATTTTTAGTTGTCTCGGTTTATAGGGCCTGCACGTAGTTCTAGGTTATCCATTTGACTAACTAAATAGGAGTTACTATGTCACAAAAAGTATATCATTGGATTCTTAAGAGGATGTAGTTGTATTTAAAAGTCGAGGGCGGGGCTTTTCCTGCGCGGTAGGCGGCGGGGCAGTTCTGCCTAGTCGGTTCGACAGAGACGCGAGAAGAGAGGGAGTAGCTGCTGCAAACGTAGGGCTGTGTGATTTGAAAGCGAGTTACTGCTGGCAGGTGGGGCCCCGTGATTTGACTTTCCATTATCATTTTAACTGCGGCGCTACGACCGGCGTGAGTCTCCCAGATTCCTGACCACCTCCATACAGGTGCCTCTCCCAATGCTCCACCATGTAGTAGAGGCTGGCTCTTGCATGACAGCCCAGTTCTCCACTTTTTCCTTGCCTCTCTTTCCTCCACATATGCAAAAATGCCATGTAAAGCGCACTATTGTACTTACTTTTACTTGCTCCTACAGGTGCTTAAGCTTTCCACATAGGCATAAAGTCTGATGTGGCAAGTTAATCAAGAAGAGAGAGACTAGTTTGGTGACCCAAGGAAGAAACGGTGCTAAGCGCGTGTACCTAGGTGAAAAGACAATTTTGAGTCTATAGCTAATTAAATGAAGCAAACTTAGCAACACCATTTCATTGGAAGAGGTCACTCCTTGGCAAATGCAATAAATACACGCGCTTACTAGCACCGTTTCTTCCTTGAGTATGAAGAAAGAGATAGAGAGGAGTAACAAAAAATACACTTATAGCCAACCTTGTTGTAGTATGAGTGACTAAGTGATGACTATGTATGCCATGCCAACATCAGATAGCCTAATGCACCATGTTAAATCTCCAAGGGCGCGACCGCGCGAGCGACACGACGGTCGTGGTAGGCGCGACCATGATACGGGCTGCTGGCAGCCCTTGGATCTGAGATCAAACGGTCGCATGCTAAGTTGCTGAAAATTTGCAGAATAACCCTCCAGGATAGGATATTCACCCATAGGTCTAGAATCACGCCATGCAACCGTTCGATCTCAGATCCAAGGGCTCTCGGAAGCCCGTATCATGGGAGAATGGAAAGCCACTACCCTGCCGTTCGCACGCTAGCAGTTCGCTCCTACTCGTCCCCGCACGTCCTTCAATACTACGGCGGTTCGCTCCTAGTCGTCTCGTCCATTCACATTACGGCAGTTCCACTAATCCTAACCCTCCTCCCAAATCCATGGCGTCCCAAATCTCCATGATCGGCGGTGAGTACAAGGTTAGAACCATCATCGGCGATGAGTTTGACGTCATCTACACCCGTTCTTCCGTGACGGTGAAAGGATGCCTTTATCGCTTCAGACGCATGTTCGAAAACTCAGATGATGAGTGGGTCGCTGGGCTAGATGTTGAGTACACCACAGTCCTGGGAAAAGAGAAGGATCTAAAGGACGAAGAGAGGAAGAAGCCCGCCGTGATCCAGGTTTGCGTGCATGATTTATGCTTGGTCTACCACATATGCCATGCCGACGTTGAGTGCCAGGATTTTAAGGACTTCCTCGGGAGCAACCTAGTGAAATTCGTTACTATGGACTTTGTTAACGACAAAGAAATCCTGGGTCGGATAGGCCTCGTTGTAGGCAACCCCTTCGACCTCCAGAAGAATCGGCTGGTGCCCTCTCGTCAGCCTTCAATGCTGACCCTGGCAGGAGCCATGGTTCATCCTTCGTATGGTAAACTGGTGAAACCTCCATACACGTTTCATCATCATGCATGGCAGCGGAATGTACTAGATATAGACCACATCCACTATGCTGCAATGATGGCTACCTTTGCTTCAATATCTACAAGGGTTGGATGAAGAGCAACAGCCAAGTGTGCGGTTCAAGCAAAGAAGTATCGGCCAAGAGGAATAGGGACAAGGACGAAGTCGAGGACGTGGACGAGGACTCCGAGTAAGGTGGCAGTGTCGTTGCTCATGGTGGTTCTAAAATTCTAATGCAGTGTCTACCGGATTAGTTGCATAGTTTAATTTCAGGTGTGCTTAGTTTAATTTGAGGGGTGTGTTGTGCTGAGCCCCCAGCAGAACTATGTTATGTTTCTTTTCGTTAATTTAACTCTTCAGTATGTACATACTACTAGTATTTATTTAATTGAATTTAGCACCCCAATTAAGCACGTACTAGCATTTTTAATAGTACTATATGCATAATTTGGCGACGAGTGCTCTCTATATGTACCACCTTTTTTTAATTTCAAGTTTTGCTCCATGGCGCAATCCATCGATAGTACTACTGTACAAAAGTATACATTTTTTAAAAGGCTAGAGTACTGTTCATCACATATATAGCCAGTTAAATTTTTAATCTAGAACGACGTGCATGCCATGTAGTAAACCGATACGGAGGAAGTATAGTAAAAATGAGGTGATTTTACCGAGCGATCGGCGGGGGAGCATGGCCTGTCATACGGTCCCATGTGTCATGATGTACCAAGGCGATGCACGTGTCCCTCTTGAGGCAAAAGTGATACTAGTACGTGGTTTGAGATGATGGCGAACCGAAGTGTGAAATAAGGGTTCCCTCGTCCGTCTGGGAAAGTGCGGCATTGTGATTTGACGTCTCATTTCTCATTACTACTACTAGGCCGGTACGAGTGGGGTGCGTCCCCCCTGCTGTTCTGCACTGTTATTTGGTGCTTGACACGTCGACCCGGTTGCTATATGTCCCACATGTCAGCTACAGGAAGTACATAATTCATGAAAGGGAGCGTCGACGGAGGAGTATACTATTACAGAATTCATGAAAGGGAGCGACTTAGTTTTGGAAAAATCTGTTTTTACAGAGTACGTACCCACTAGGGTTTATAGGGCTCATCTAAAAAACATTCGTTTTTCCGTTTGATAAGTCTCAATTCTACTCCCTTCGTCCCAAAATATAAGAACGTTTTTAACACTAACATAGTATAAAAATGTTCTTATATTCTGGGACAGAGGGAGTAATATACTAGTAGTAGTACCATTACATGTTGGATTTCGAGGTGCGTTAGATCACCCGACGCAAGAAGTGTCAATAGGAAACTAACCAATGCATGTACAAGTTCATGGAAATTTAGTGGTCATTCATGCATTCATTCTAATTAATGCCTCTGTAAACACAACTTCTTGAGAAAAACGAGCGTACTAATTAATTGTGCAAACTAGGAAATTAATTCGACCACTCACCGTCTACCTTGGTTGGAGAGATTTTGAAATTGAGCCATAAACTGGAAAGGAGGGAGTAGTAACTTTTGTCTCGATTACTATTTGTGGCCTTGTATGGATGCAAAATGTATCTTTTTATAGTGGCCTTGTATAAGTAAATGGATGGAGTACTAACCAAAGTACGTAGTAGGGACGAGGAGTAAACGGAGGGAGTAGTAAAATTTTCTCCTCGGGCTACGAGCCACCGCGCGCGTGGGCGAGGGAGCGGGCGTAAGGCGTGGTAAGCAGGCTTCACCTCATCCTGCGAGCCACCGCGCCCATGGGCGGGGGTGACGGCGTACTAAGCAAGCTTCTCCTCATTCTGCGAGTTGACGGGACACATCAAAAGTACTCCAATGTATAGAGCCTTGCCTCTAAGGTAGGCCCCACATGGTTTGCCTCTTTTTTTAATTTAACATAATGCGTCAAGTCGCAATTTGTTTGTTCACCCGTGGTAGACGATCCTCCCTCCACAAAGTGGACAACCAATACACGTGCCAAATTACCACGTGGGCTACCTTTTTTGTACAGAAATGAGCTCCACCGTGTACCCGCACGGGTGTGGTTGGGAAAGAGACGGGAGTATGTGCGCCGTGCGTGCACCTCTTCTCTTCGTGCACGTCCCCCACCTACGTGTGTTGAGAGAGAGATACAAACCTAGACATAATGCGCCTTCCATCCCCATGCCTCCGCCCAGTCCGACCACCAGTCACCACCACGCCCCACTCCTCCTTGCCTTATCTCTCATCTTTCTCCCTCCATTTTTATATACAAGGGGCCACTATCAAAATTACAATTTGCAGATATACAAGGCCACTAACACTAACCGATGCAATATTAATGGTGTTTGCCTCGTGGTACAAGCAAAGGAGGACATTAATTATCCCTTGCATGCATGCGGGAGTTTGTAAAAAATGCATCTTGATGTTCCGTGCAATGCACGGGCATCTTGCTAATCCAAGAAAACAACACATGGCAAAATTCCACGGCGAACAAGGGATTTGAATCTGTTGGGAGGGGCTGTTTGGATCTTCCCCGGGGTAGCCAAAATATTGGCGACTACTTCGCCATAGCCGGCACAGGCTCGAGTTCATCCTAACATTGCCCTCTTCTGTGGAGCCCATGCGGGGTCGACTAAGGTCCTCACAACAAAAGGATCCGGCAAGACACCTGCTGTGTATGCCGGCGTCGCCTCCGCGGTGGTCTTCATGGGACCCAAGCGGCGGCGGCCTCCCGTGTTCTACTTCTCCTCGATGATGGCGGCGGACGCGGAGGCGCTGGCCACCGACTCGCTGCTCTCCGCGCACCCGGCTTCTGTCGCTGCTTGCATGGCACGGCCGCCGGCATGGGAGTCTTGGCCACAGAAACGGGAGACACGGTATGAGGCGGCAGCGTGGACGGCAGCAACGACGCCCGTGCGCCGCTCCTCGTCGAGCTGGCCTGGAGCGGCGAGTTGCTGAACCGCGCGCCGGCTTGGGGCGGCAACTGGCTCCGTCGGGCAAGGGTAGGGAGGTGGATCAGCGAGCTGCATAGCTCGTATCCGGCCGGCTACCCAGCCGGCTTGGATGCGGAATAACTACTCTTCGTAAGCCATTGTCAGAGTGGACAAAATGGTGGAGGAGATAGGGGAGCGGCGGAGGTGTGCGATTCTTGGCCGGCGTTTGGCCTTGTTTAAATAGGAGATTAAATAGACGGCGGACGGGAGGAGCTCGGCCGGCGTTGCGTTTAACGCCGGCCCGGTCATGAACGGACGTGTGTCCAGAGTGGGTTTCTCGGCTTCCACACGGGCGGGTTCATGGAGGCATTTGAATGTGGCACGGAAGCGTGTTCAGCCGGGCGTGCCGCGAGTGGCGCCCTCGACTCTGACCTAGGACACCGCGCCGTTCTTCCACTGACGTGTGGGCTTTTTGGGTGCATGGCCTGCATGTCAGTGACCCAACGCAGGCAGCGCATAGCAGAGGAACCTTTGGTGGGCCAGGGCGGTCAGAAGCGGGCATTTCATAAACCGATGATTGTTCATTGAGTGTGACATGATCTTTTTCATGTAGATAAGCCTACTATGTTGATAGCTCGTTCGATACGTTGTGATTCATAAAGACCCCTGCAAACATCAATGTTCTGCTTATCACAGATAAGATTGATTAATACCCGTAACAATCCATGTCCTTAACAAAGGGTGCATGCACGTATAGGTTGAACGGGTGTCTTGCGTCGTGTGCTGTGTGCATGCAGGCGTGCGAGTGTTGCGTGCGTGCAAGGGTACATTTCAGTGTTGAATGCATGGGTGCGTACGTGCGTGTGTTCATGAGTGCATGTGTACGTGTCAGTGTTGCACGCCAACATGCGTGCGTGTGTACGTGTCAGTGTTGCACGCCTACATGCGTGCGTGTCTTGCGTGCGTGCATGTGTACGTGCGGGGTGAGGCTACACGTCAGTCGACTGACTTTTTCATCTCTGGTCATTAGATTTTCCAGCTGTTGGATACGAAATTAAGGGCCTCCAGTTTATCATCAAACTCCACCCCCCGGAGCCGCCAGCCACCACCGGCCGAACCGCCAGCCCCCGCCGCCCGCGGCCGGCCGGCCCTCCCCGAAACCACTCCCCACCGCCGGTCCGCCGCCGCACCAGCCATTCCTCTAGACCCCCCCCCCCCCCCCCGCCGAGATTTTTCTCCGGGGATCCCCACCCACCGCCCAATGAACGCCCCCAACCGCCGGTGACTGCCAACCAGAGGTCTCACGACTTCGAATACCCGTCGACCACTAATTTATTACCATTTCTGTCCTTCATATACGCGCTGATGGGTGGGCCCTATGGTAATGTGCGCTGCTGAGTGTGGACTGTTTGACTGGTCAATTGATCATGTTATCAACAAATTACGGAGCTGTATGGTGAGCCAGTGACCGTACGATCACCCTAAAATGTACTCCTATTTTATTAACACAGTACAGACTCAAGCTACCATTTCTTTCTTTCATATACGGGCTGACGGGTGGGCCCCACGGTTACGCGCCCCGATGGTGCAACACTAGTTGCGCTGCGTGGAACGTTTGACTGGTCAATTGATTGTGTCATCAACAAAATACAGAGCTGTACGGGTGAGCCAGTGACCGTATAATCATGATATGTATTTGTTTAACACGGTACAGACGCAAGGGCTCATATATACGCGCAAGCAGTCACCGCTATAAGCGCACACACGCGAACCCGACCCCTATGAGCACCTTCGAGAAAGTGGGCCATCATATATGATCTTGAGATTTTACGAAGTCACCATAGGTGCCTCGTAGTCGAGTGGAACGTCTCCTCCCACTGAACGTACGTCGCCGGAAAATACTGAAATTAACACAAGGTAAATGCAAGCACCGGGACTTTAACCTTGGTGGGCTCGAGAAACCACTGTCCTCTAACCATCCAACCACATGTTGGTTAGCACGACAAAATGTATGCGGTGACCGTGATGAGCTTATTCTGAAGTCCAGTGACCATATCGTGCTTTCGCTTCAAATACAATGACCATAAGTGTCGTCAACAAAATACGGAGCACGCATCAAATGCAATGTCCGTCAGTGTCATCAACAAAATATGGAGACGTATCGTGAGCTAGATACCGTTGTACTATTGTATATGCTTATTCTCTTAGTGGCCGATTGCGTGTGTGGTGTGGTGGGCACATCATTTCTAGTTGTGGTGGGTCAACATGAAGACTCATGGGTCGGTTCCATCCTGCACCACATATAGGTTGGACTGAGACGTGTTATACGAAGACCCATGTGGAGGACTCGGCGTACAACACGAAGCTACCAGAGTCGCGGAGGACTCTATCCCCACTGGTGATAAGCCGACTATATATGATTTGTAACCCTAGGCCCTTAGTATGTTATACAAGCTTGGGGGCTAGTTCGTCGATAGTATCCACACACGCACAATGCCTGGTATTCACGTGTACTTTGTACACACCCCTATCACTAATATACAGTACCAGGAGTAGGCTCTTTCTTCAACTGCAATTGAATTCTAGCATGTGCATGTGTTTATTTCATATTATCGATCCATAGAGTGAGAGCGGTTTGAAATACAGGCAATGGATGCTTTTGCAATTCATATATAAACATTAATTAGTGCACTCCATGTTGTTAGTGTGAAGAACTTTATACATTTGTCACTTGCATGGATACATTCCAAATTGCTAGCTACGAAATAGAATACATGTCAAATTCAACATAAAAGGGGGTTTCGAAGATTCAAATTCATAGGAAGTGCATTCATCTATTTGAACCCGAGATAATGGAATTTGTAAATCAGATGTAAAAGGGGGCATCAATCTTTGTTGTGAGTTTGAACATGCTATATATATTCATACGCATATCTAACCTTTTTTTGCAACCAAGGAGATTATATCTGGAACCATGCATGAACTAAGGTAAGTTGCATATTTTTTTGTATATACTCGTGTACAATGTATATTCAAATGTACCCCCTCCATTCCAAAATAATTGTAGCTTTAGGATTTTCAAGAGTAAAGATTTGTGAAGTTTGACAAATCCTGAAAGTTCAATTCAAGAGAACCGAAAACGTTAATGCTTCTGCTCCCAAATATTGAACGAAGCGCCAAATAGGCCTCTGGTCACCCAAAACCGTGCGAGACTAATGTTTTGGTGGTAGGAAATTACTGTCCTGACTCTGGCCCGTGTAGCCTATCGGCCCGATGTCCAACGGTCGAAACCGGGGTAGGTTTGTAACTTCACCAAGACGCCAGAGAAGCATTCATACGCCGTGGGCGCCTACCCATGCGCTCGACCGAAATCTATCCCGCACACATTTGGGACACCTGACATGACTGTCCTACCCCCAACCCGCAATATGTCCGAAATTTTAGATGGGGGAAAGTTTATAACTTTCCCCAAATTTCAAACAAGCGCGTCTCAAACCGAAACATTGTTCCCCCTTAGTTCCCCGCCTCCCTCCGTTTCCCCATTCATACTCCATGGGCGCGAAAACACCCTCTCCACCAGCCGCGAAACCCCAGTCTCCTCCGTCCTCCACCCCATAGCGGCCAATCCACCGCCGCCCTCCTCCATCATGCCGGAGCCGATACCCCGACGTCGTCGTCCAACGCAACCGCAACCGCAACGCCCTCAAGGACTTAGCAGCTGAAGCCGAGGCAGAGCTGCCTCCACGACGCCGACGCCGACGTGCGCCGTACCAGAACAACTCTGACCACACCATCCTGTGCCTCACTGCTGCGGCTCCACTGTTGCAACCGTCCACCGCACCGGAGCTGTTCCCGCTACGCCGTCGTTCGCCGCCTCGGATCTGCTTCCCCGCCGCTGATAGACGGCCACCGCACCACACTCAACAACTTGGCCATGGGTTCGTCCAAGGCTGCACCGTCCTCCACAACTTCTGGTTTTCAGCGAACAATAAGAAGATCTTCGGAAAAACAGAAGGAGGACACAACACTGCCAGCAGAAAGAGGTACTCCTCTTCCCATATTCGTGCAAATCTTACGTCTCCGCTCACACCGTATTCATCCCACGAAAGAAACTAGTTGAGCGCTTCTTACTGCATCTTCTTCGTGATACTAAATGCACAAGGTTTCCTCCCTTTTACTATTTCACCTTTGCTAGAGGTCAGTAGCCCGCCAGGATTTCAATTCAGGGTCAGTCGAACCGCAATTAAAAGAAGCAGCACTGCTTAGGCGCGCGGAGCACCTAATCCGCCTGCTCCTCGGGGAAGCGGGGTGTGGGGCGCAGGAGCTTCTTGCGCCCGATCTAGAGGTCGGCGGGGCTTGAATGGATGGCCGAGGGGGGGGGGTAGTGCCAAGCACGGCGGTGCGGTGAGGTCGAGGGGAGGGCATAGGCAGGGGAGGAATACTGGGCCGGTGGTCACTGGCGTTTCGAGGAAGATCGTCAACACTAACTGGCTGGAGGTAGAGGAAGGCGATCTGCCTGTTCTTTGTACATCGGACGGTGCAGAAAAAATGGACTGACCTATTTGCTTTCAGTCGACTGTTATTTTCATAGAATCCTGTAGTAATTTAGTGTGCCATGCATGTTGTAGAGCTATCATATGTCTCCCATCATTTATTTATCACCGACCTGCTATCTGCTACCTTTACACTGTACTAATTGTGCACACACTTCACCCATACTCACACTATTGTTTTTTTATGCATGGGTATTTCAGACTTTGACGCAGTGTTGATGAATGCAGAAAAGAAAAGACAAAAGTCACTCCAGTGTAATTCGAAGATAAGCACTAAGCGTTCCAGCGCTCTAACGGGTGCAGTGTCAGCAGTTGGAGACAGTAAACGTAGCTCTCCAGTTGATGATCTCAATTGCCACACACAACCACCCCAGGTGCTTGCTTTAACTTCGCGCTGTCAAATGTGGTTGCATGTTGCATATGGTGTCTAGCTTGTATTGCTTCCAATTTGGTTAAATTGCATCTTCTTACTTTACACATTATACCTTTGATAATGACATGCCTTCCTGTTTTCGATACATATTACATATGTCTATTAACCATGTTTGTACATCAAACTAATGCTCTTTTGTATCCCTCGTCAATCACTTATGATGAGATAGTCACCCGGGTGGGTTACTATGAGACCCCATACTCGTTTAAAGAGTGCAGTGTCATCCTCCCCACATGATTCTCAAGAAACAGCAAGGCTAAATGGAGATAGTCAACGTAGCTCTCTAGTTGATCACCGCAATTCCCCCACACCACCATCGCAGGTGCTTGCTCTTACTTGGCAGTGTGATATGTGGTTACATGTTGCATATGGTGTCTAGCTTGTAATGCTTCTAATTAGGGTAAATTGCATCTGCTTAGTTTACACACTATACCTGTGAATATGACATGCCTTCCTATTTTTGGTACACACTACATCTATGTGTTAACCTTGTTCTTACAAGAAACTACCTCTCTTCTGTATCCTGCATCAATCACTTACGATGAGTCACCTTTATTCGTTGCATATTGCATATTATTTCTAGCCTGTTGCCATTTATTGCTTCTAATTTGGTCAAATACATTTGTTAGGGCACCCTTTTAATTTGGCAGAGTGATATTGGTTTCATCTTTCATATGGTTTCTAGCTTGCATTGATTCTAACAAGTTCAAGCACCTTGTGCTTAGTTTACACTTTATACATCATACATGTCAATATGTCACGCCGTCCTGTTTTTCATACATATTCCATCCTCCTATCATGCGGCTGCCTTACATGAAAGTAGTGTTCGTCAGTATCATGCATCAATGAGTTCTGAAGAGCAAATTTTATTCCTTTTTCTTGTTGGTTTGACTTGACAAGGCAAAATCAAGAAAGAGGAAGGAAAAGAGTAAGGAAGGTGATGATGGTGGTCCTCTGCAGCAACATAAATGGAGCATCTATACCGATTCTCCTTGTACTGATAGTGCATTACAAGGTCTAAGACTCCGCTCCCCTACTCCACCATCCAAGGTTCTTGCTCTAACTTGGCAGTGTGATATCTGGTTGCATGTTGCATATGGTGTCTAGCTCGTATTGCTCCTAATTAGTGTAAACTGCATCTGCTTAGCTTACACATGATACATGTGAATATGACACGCTTTCCTGTTTTTGGTACATACTATATCTGTCTATCACACCATGTTCTTACATGAAACTACTCTTCTTGTGTATCCTGCATCTGTCACTTATGATGGGACACCTTTAAGTTGGCAATGTGATATTGGTTTGCGTCTTGAATATGATTTCTAGCATGTATTGCTTCTAGTTTGATGAACGCCACCTATGACGAGACAGTTTTAACTTGGCAAAGTGATATTGATTGCACCTTCCATATGGTGTCTTGCAGTGTTTCTAATCCCTTTTTCTTATCGGTTTGACTTCACAATGCAAAATCATTACAGCTGAAGGAAATTAGTCCGGCAGTGGATGATGGTGGTCCTTCGGAGCAACTCAAACAGGGGGTCTCTACAGATTCTACTCCGCCATCCTCCCAACAAGATTCACAAGACAACACAAGGCTGGACAGTCAACGTAGCTGTGTAGATGATGACTCCCCTACTCCACCATCACAGGTGCTTGCTCTAACTTGTCACTATTATATGTGGTTGCATGTTGCGTATGGTGTCTAGCTTGTATTGCTTCTAACTTGAATTGCATCTGCTTACTTTACACATAATGCCTGTGAATATGACACGTGTTCCTGTTTCTAGAACATACATGTACATGATGAGCACATCTCCCCTACTACACCATCACTGGTGCTTGCTCTTACTTGGAACTGTTATACGTGCTTACGTTTTCCGTATGATGTCTAGTTTGTATTGCTTCTGATTATGTTGAATTGCATCTGCGTAGCTTATAACTTATACCTGCAACGATTACTTACCCATAAGACACGCTATCATACGTGTGAATATGAAATGCTGTCTTTTTTTGTATATATTCCATCCTCCTATCCTGCGCTCGCCTTACATCAAAGTAGTGTTCGTCTGTATCATGCATCAACCAGTTATGCTGAGCTAATTTTATTCATCTTCTTGTGGTTTTGACTTCATAAGGCAATATCAGAAAATAGGAAGGAAAAGAGTAAGTTAGGGGATGTTGGTGGTCCTCCGCACCGACGCAAACAAAGACTCTCTAGATGTGCCACTGCTACTGCTAATGAAGTTGAAGTCCCAAGTCTACATGATGAGTTCATCTCCCGTACTCCACCATCGCAGGTGCCTGCTCTAAGTTGACAATGTGATAATTGGTTTCATGTTGCATATGTTGTCTAGCCTGTATTTCTTCTATTTTGATTAAATTGCACCTGGTGAGTTTATACGTTATACATGTGCATATGACATGGTTTTCTGTGTCTAGAATACACTTCATCTATCTATAATACCATGTTCTTACATCAAAGTACTGATGTTGTGTATCCCGCATCAGTCACTCATGATTGGACGCTTTTAACATGGCAGTTTGATAGTGGTTGCATCTTGCATTGATTTCTATGTTGTACTGCTTCTAATTTTTTGAATTGCCACTTATGACAAGACACTTTTAACTTGGCAGAGTAATATTGGTTGCATCTTTCATGTGGTGTCTAGCTTGCATTACTTCTATTTTCTTAAAAATCCTTCTGCTTAGTTTGCACATCGTAGCTATGAATATGTCATGCCGTCCTGTTTTTCTTACATATTCCATCCTCATACGGTTGTCTTACATCAAAATATTGCTTGTCTGTATCATGCATCAATGAGTTCTGAAGAGTGATTTTATTCTTTTGTGTTGTGGGTACAGCTTGACATGGCAAAGTCAAAAAAGAGCAAGGTAAATAATATAGTAGGGAGTGCTGTTACTCGTCCGGTGAAACAGAAAATGTTCTGCCGTCGAGATTCTATTGGTACTTATAGTGCAGTAGAAGGTCCAAGTCCACCGGCTAAATCTACAAACACAGTATCACCTGCTCCACTAGCTGCAACATCCGCTTCAACTGTACCAGCATCTCAACCAGTTACTCGTTCGTTTGCTCCGGAACTGGCCAGTTCCCAAGCTACCTTCACACCTAACACTACTTCTGAAGCACTGCTGACACAACAGGACTTGGCAAGATCAGATGAACCTCATGAGCATCAACACCAAGACGGTACCTGACCGAGTCAAGTTGCAGTTGCATGCTCCTTTATATGTACTCTCACAGTTTGATGTACACTAACATTTTCCATATTCGTTGTTGAACTAGCACCACGGCGCAAGCGAAAACAGACATCAGGGATAATGCTTGACAGATTAACAAAATCTAAAGGAGGAAGAATGGAGATCCATTTTGAGGCAGGTTTAAAAAGGCCACGTGATGCTATAGAGTCAGCCAAGTTAGTATCAGAGGTATCCGTTGCCATTAGGTGTCATGCACGTATCCTCCCAACGTGGATCCAGTACAGGAATGAGAAAGACAATACCCAGTTTAACACCTTCCTTGACCATTTATTCGTAAGTAATGTTATTCATCGCAATTAGTAATATTGTCTTGCTCTGTCCCATACTTTCTAGCTTCCTCCTAATAAGACTCACATTCTTTTTTCAACATATGAGGTTCAAGTTGGATCGGAAAGATGATGCAACTAGACAAGCATGCACTCATGTTTTTCAGTCTGCTCTACGACAGTATCGGTACCACCTTAGAAAATCTCACTTTGAAGGCAAGGCTAACAATGAAATCGCCCAAACATCTCCAGTGGAATATATTACAGATGAAGACTGGACAACCCTCGTTAAACACTGGTCTGATCCAAAGTATCAGGTAGGCTATATGTATTTGATCAGACCACATATTGAACTTGTATTTATGTATGTGCCTTATAAGTGTATCTTCTTCTAGGCTAACTGTTTGAAGAACAAAACCAATCATTCTAAAGTGAAATTCCAACAGACCACAGGATCTCGTAGCTATATTGCACACTGCGAGGCTCTTGTAAATAGCTGCTACTTCCTTCTTTTTTTGTGCCATATTATCGTATCTATATTGACTTGTTCCAAATACAGAGGAAATCCCGTGCGGACCAAAAAGAACCTGAACCGAATGCAGTGCAAATCTTCAAGTATTGCCACACCAGCAAGATGAAGGGCATGAGCACACCAGTTCAAGCCGTTGTTGTAAGTCCTTACTCCTGCTGTGTTGAACTGATTGGTACTGTGATGTGTTCATTTAACTACTTGGTTTGCAGCCAATGTCAGTTACTCTGTTCACTTTTATTCACAGTTGTCTTAACGTATCATTTCACCTTACATGGTTTAAAAGAGATGAAGGATATTCTTTTGGTCTTGATCTGTAATCTAGTTGTTATGTTCACGTGCGCACACAATGATAAAATAGCATGTTTGTTTTATATCTGTTTTCCCATGATATGAATGATGTCATACTATGTTCGTCCTACTTTAAACCATGTCTCTTTATCCTTAGATGTCAACGAATGTGAGGAAATAGACAATACAGTAGGCATGCTACATGGACATATGTTCCGAAAGTGATTTTATTATGTAGTTGGCACTACAATACATGCTAATGTATTACAGTAGTTCACCAAAATAAGTTATGTATAAACGTTTAACCTACTTTGTTTTTGTCTCATTAGTAACTTATCTGGTACACTAATCTACAAGCTCAAACTTTCAGGAAGCTATGGAACAAATGATTGAACAGCCACAACCACCTGAAGGTGATGAGGCTACTACAGGCACAATGTCACCTCTTGCTGCAGTGCGTCAGTATCTCTCCACTAACAGTGCAAAAAGCACCTTCCTACGTAATTCTGGGTTGGTTGTCAAGGTAACCTCGTCCAAATCGCCTACTGAACAAAATCTTCCTGCTAGACAGAGTGATATATCTGTGCTCCAGACACAAGTCCAATCCCTAATGGACATTGTTTCGAAAACAAGAATAGTGGTTGAGAAATGTCGTCAAGATATGAATGGTTTTGAAACCAGACTATCAGACATTCGCTTCGTTGTTCAAGAGCAATGGCGGAAAAAGGTGGAGATCATGCTGCTCCATCAGATTCTACAGCCTGAAACATTAGCACTCAGGTCAAATGATCTGTGCTTCTATACATCTGATGGTGCTTTTATCTAGAAGGACTGTAAACTTTATGCCAACATGCCTTTTGTTGTATGGTCGGAATTTATTTTGTTGTGATACAACATTTATGATGCTGCCTCAGGTTGCAGTAATTACGACGCTATTTTTGTATAGTGTAGGTTTATCTTAGTAATGTAATCGTCCGAAAGCTTCGTAGGAGCCCAACAAGCCAACATTCATCGGGCCCATTCCAATTGGGCTAAAAACGATTACGGGCCGAAATTGGCATGTAGCCCACTAAAAATATCTGGGCCTAAATCAGCATAAGTTTTCATATTTTTCTGGTAGGCCTGTGCCCATAGTGGGCCTTTAACAGTCCTAAACATAATCTGGGCCCTCAAGTAAAAATAGGCCGTTTACAGGTGTAAATATCTCGAGCCCATAAAATACATGGGACTTTAATGGACCGAAAGTGAGATTGGGCCCTGATTGTGCCAAATAACCCACTGGACTTTAACAGGCCGAAATTCGGACGGGCCGTTAATGCGCCGACCTAATACACGGGCCTTTAACAGGCCGGAACTTCGGTCGGGCTAGATTATCGTCATTTCTATATGGGCCGTTAATGGGCCCGATATAACGTTGGGCCACATATGGCCCATGGTTTACGTCCGGCTTCAACAGGGCGAAAATGACAACATGCGGAAAGTGGCCCAAAGCTATAGTGGGCCTCTAATAGGCCGAATGTCAGACATGGCCGAATATGACCCAAATCCTTCATGGTCGTTTATGGGCCAAAAGTTTTGATGGCCTGTAAATGGGCCCAAATGAAGCCGGACCTTTAACAGGCCGGAAATACACCGGGCCGTAATTCGGCCCAATTACTTAGCGGACTGTTAACGGGCCAGAAGTGACCATGGGCCGCGTTGATGACAAGTTTAGGACAGGCCGTTGACGGGCCGATTTGACAGAGAATGTTGGGCCTTTAGCTGGGCTGGCCCATTATGGTCGGTAGAATCTTGTGGGCCTTTAGCTGGCCCGACCCATTATGGTCCGCAAAATCTTGTGGGCCTTTAGCTGGGCCGGCCCATTATGGTCTGCAAAATCGTGTGGGCCTTTAGCTGGGCCGGCCCATTATGGTCCGCTAAATTTTGTGGGCCTTTAGCTGGGCCGGCCCATTATGGTCCGCTAAATCTTATGGGCCTTCGGTTGGGCCGGCCCATTTAATCTTTATGGGCCACTTTTGGGCCGGTCCACGTGTCAACATATCATAGGCCCATCTCGCCCGTTGGATCCGTCAGCCAATGAGAATTTTACACGTGGAAAATCGGCATTGGTCGTGGCTGTTAACGGGTTATCGGATCCAAAATCCGACCTGATAGCTTAACGGCATTCCGTTATGGTGGATGCCAATTGTCAGTCACCCTTGACAAAAGCACTTCTGTGACGCACGATTTATCGTCATGGAAGTGGACACTTCCGTGATGATAATTTTGGCAATGTCATGGAACACTTCTACGACAGCACATGTATGACTATCTTGATTCTGTCATAAATTTTTCATGGATGTACATGCATGACAGAAAACGTGACCTACTGTGACAAACACGTATCATCACGGAAGTGTATTTTTTTTGTAGTGGAAGGCATCCCACAACGGCCAAATTCGAAGGGAGACAACTAGTACAAGCTATCCTAACAAAAGTGGTCTTCGCCTGCCAAAGGCTCTGGCGGTGACGCCGTCTTGGGCACCACAGTGACCTCCGTGTTGCCGTCCTACTGGTCTTGGTCTTGTTGCACCGATATGGAAACCTTTGCCTGATGCCTTGGGACTCCTTGCATGCGCTTGCCCCTTTAGCACCAAAGAGGAAACGAGGACACTACACGCGCTGGCGCCGGCCTGGCGCCCGCCTGGCGCCCGCCTGGTTCCAGTCGTCATGGCTTGCGTCACAGGAACCTCGCGAGGTGTCCCTTACCTTGATCTCTATGCCACTCGCGAGCCAGCCTGGTGAGGCCGCCCCTGAGGAGGTCTCACGTCGTCCGCCTCGCGAGGCTTGGCCCCTCGTGAGGATCTTGAATGTTCGCTGTTGAAGATGGGCCGTACGGGCCGCTGGTGGAGCCATGCTGCGGGCAGCAGGCAGGCAAGTTTGGGGACCCCCATTCGCAGAACACCAACAGTAGCCCCCGGGCCCAAGGCGCGCTCGGGCTTGGCTTTGAGGCGAAGCCAAAGGGCAAGCGCGGAGCGCCGCGGGCCCCAATAGCCTGCGGCTGCGGTTGGCGCGTGGCGACTGATTGGACATGGGCATCTCCGCTTCCCCACGCAGCCTCGTCAACTGCCCGTCTGACAAAAAGTATGGTGCGGGCAACGCTTGCCTTCATTGCTTCCTTCGCCTAGCTCCAGATCCCCTCTCTCGCTCGTCACTTCCAAAATCTCTAGATCTGCTCCGATCTCCTTCCGAGCTTCCGTCCAATGGCGCCCCGAAAGCCCAAGGCTGATTCGCTGCCTGCCTGGTACGAGCCGGCTCTGGAGGCGCCTAATGTCTCGGCGAAGAACCTCGCCTTCACGCGCCTACTGACGGTGGGGGAGAACAACGAGAAGGAGGAGACTGAGCTCTGGGCTGGCTCCATCGTGCCCGAAGCTCCGAAGAGCTCCTTCTACCCCGTCTTCATGAGCATCATCGTCGCCGGCCTCGTTCCCTCCTTCTCCGACTTCTTCTATGTGGTCCTCCATCACTATGGGTTACATGCTCTTCATCTCCATCCCAACTCCATTCTTCTCTTGTCCATCTTTGCCTTTTACTGTGAGGCGTACATCGGGGTGATGCCGTCCGTGGCGCTGCTGCGCCACTTCTTCTACCTCCAGATTAGCGATGGCCACACCACGGGGTGCGCAAACTTCATCGCGGCTGGCAAGGCTAACATGATTTCGAAGACCGGGAAGAAGGCCGATAGCTTCAGGAGCAAGTGGGTTATGATGGATGCCAAGTGTGTCCACCAACAACTGAAGCTGCCGATGGGAATGCCCCGACCTGATGAGCGGTGGTCCTGCGCGAAGCTTACTGACAACCGGGCGAAGCTAGTGCTGGAGAAGATGAACGCTGACCTGAGGCCGGGCAATGCGAAGGCAGCGAAGCTGACGGGGGCCATGCTCCTGAGGGAATTCTTGGTGCTACAGGTGGCTCCTCTCCAGGGGCGCACGTGCCCCTTGTGGATGCTTGTGGATGGAGAAGACAAGCTCCACTTGAGTCCGAAGGCCTTGTCCGATGAGGAGCTGACTGTGGCCCTCCGTCTCCTGGTCGGAGACGGCCAAGAGTATCCGTCGAATCCCCACACTTCCTTGTTCCTCCGGAAGGACGGGGCGGAGGTCGTAGCCACCATGCCCACCTTTGACGGGCGCACCCTGGTGCCGCCAGCGCCTTTTGAAACTCCAGTGGCGATGGCGACGGTGGACGTGTCTTCTGGTGATTCCTGTAGGGACGGAGAGGAGGAGGATTACGAGGAGCGCGACTCAGAGGCAGCCCCCGAAGAGATGGGGGAGACCTCCCCATTGCGCAAGGCCGACATCTTCCGCCTCCTGCCTGACGATGATGGCGAGGCTGATGTCCTCCCGGAAAAGGGGGAGCCGCCCGTGGTTCCGACGAAGGGCTGTTCGGCGCTGCTCTCCCGGGACGATGCTCCTGCCTCACCGCCGCCTGGAGCTGCTTTTTGCCCAACTGCTGCCCCTGCTTCTGCTCCCGGAGCTGGTGCGCCCATGCCTCGGGCCGTGAAGCTCTCCGGCTTCAAGCTCCCGAAGCAAAGGGACTATGCCGCGGTGGACCAGTAAGTGTTCTCGCCCTGCCTTGTTCTTGCTTCTAGTGCTTCTCCTTGACTCTTCTTCCTCATTGTGCAACTAGGCCGACGCCTGCGGTGAAGAGGAGAAGGGAGGGAGAGGTGGTGCTACTTGAGCCCAGGTCGCCTCCTGCGGCCGCACCCCTCTCCATGATTAAAGGCGGAGACGGCGTTCATGCTTGTCCAGCCCGATCATCCTCATGAGGCTGGGTGGAGCATCCTCGGGAGGGGTCAGCCCCCGAGGCCCCAATGGCTCTGGGGGTGCTAGCGTCCAGCTCCGGCGCTGGGGTCCCCGAGGCTCAGGAGCCTCTGGCCTCCAAGGCCATGGTGACGACTTCGCCTCCTCCTTCTTCTTCTACCGCGCTGCTGACTGCAGGTTCCTCCGCCTCTCCTGATGTCCTGGAGCGGGCTCTTTCTGCGATGCCCCTGCTACGATAAGACCTTTAGGGCACCGACCGTCGCCTCGTGGCCGGACGCCTGGAACTGGTCTCCGGCTGGCTACTCACCGACGCGTCCGTCCGGGTGGCACTGAGCCGAGCTTCTGCTGGCTCTGAGAAGGACAGGGAGGCCGTTGCCTAGGTTGTGGCCGCCCATGAGGTGGCGCTGAAGGACGTCGAGGCCGCCCAGGACCGCTGCCGGTCGCTGGCGGCCGAGCTAGAGACCGTGCAAAGGGAGCACGCGAGGAAAGCCCGAGACCGCAAGGCAGAGGAGGAGAAGATGAAAGCCCGAGAGGATGTCGTCATGGATCACGACGCCGAACTGGAGCAGCTGGCGAAGGCGCATGCCACGGAGCGTAGCCGGCTAGAGGAGCTGGAGAAGAAGATGAAGGCGGAGAAGGCCGAGCTCGACGCCAGTGAAGCTCCTGACAGAGGACCGCGCGGCCTTCAAGCTCCTTGAAGAGAAGGCTCGACGGTGCTGAAGTCGCTCTATGAGAAGGGCCTGGAGGAGCGCTGGTTGCCAATGACGAGGGCCACAAATAGATGGTTCCTTTCCTGGTTGATGCGCTCGAGGACGTCGTGAGCGGTATCGGCCCCATGGCGGAGGCAGAAGCCCGCGTTCTCTCCTCAGCCGCGCTGACGCGCGTCTTTAGCCACCTCCACCTTCGCGATCCCGCCGCCCGTCTTGACGAGCTGTTGCAGCCTGTGAAAGATGAGCATTATGAGACTGCAGCTGCAGCCATGAATGGTCAGGTGGAGGCCCTGCTGAGGAGGTTCCGCGCCTTCGCTCCTGCGCCGCCGCCCGGCGGTGCTACCGATCCTGCAACTCTGGCTAGTGGTGCAAGTGAAAGCGACGCCGTTGGGGCAGAAGCATCCCTTGCAAGTGATGGTGGCATCTAGGGATGACGAGGCAACCTGTTGGCGGCTCCTTTCCTTTTTTAACTTTTGCCATATGCACTATGCCTCGTGGAGGCGTTAAACTCGCATTTGATTTCAGGGGAACAATATGTCCTGTAATATTTTCTTTGAAACTCTATGATTTCCTTTCTATTTGCTTTATGTTCTACGTCGGCAGGGCCCGACCCCGCGCATACCTCAGCTGCCATTGGGCCGACTAGATCACCAGGACGGACCAAGGAGTGAGGGGCTACGTGATCAGTTAGGCTCCTGAGTCGCAATGCTCAGGAGTCCCCCTTGACGCGCAAACATCTTATAGAAAGGAGATCTGGGAGTAGTTCTAGTGTTCTACGTCGGCAGGCCCCGACCCTGCGCATACCTCAGCCGCCATTGGGCCGACCGGATCACCAGGACGGACCAAGGAGTGAGGGGCTACGTGGTCAGTTAGGCTCCTGAGTCGCGATGCTCAGGAGTCCCCCTTGACGTTCAAACGACCTTCGTACCTTGGCTCCACTTGGGAGGGCGCGCAACGACCAGGTCCGAGGGACCCGGCAGGGTGTCATACGCTTGGGCATGACCCGAGCGCAGCCCCCGTGCCTAGCCCCCTCGCGCGACTCTCCCAAGGGGAGGTGTTGCGATGAGGCCGGGCACCGAGCTCGGAGGCTCCCTGAGGTTGGTACGGCCGTGAGACCGCCCTCAGTTGTTTATCACCAAGATGGACCATGGCGCTTCTGCACTTGCACGGGCATAGCCGCTCCCCGGCAGTGTCGACTGCCAGCACGGAGCATGGTGGTTCCACTGGTACGTGGGAGGGGACTCCCTACTACAGAGAGCCCCCGTGGCGTGTACAGCCCCACCCTGACACATGGCTTGCACGGCAGGGCTAGACGAGGTGTATCTGGGCACTCGTGAGCCAGCGCGGGACTCACGAGGCCCTACCTCAAAGCGGGTTGCGCCTGGTCTTGGTTCTTGATGGCTGCGGTGTTCCTGCGAGATGGTTAGCAACCTGCGCTGAGTGGATTTCCTAGGGCTATCGCGCGAGAAGGCCAAGCACCAACGACCCGAGGAGGTGACGTGAACAGGGCCAGCCCGCCAGACATAGCTCAGCCGTTGGATTTATCGACGCTGCAGGGATGGGCCCGAGCACAAACATCGTGCCTAGCCTTCTTATGCGAAGGATCCTGAAGAAATACCATCGGCGCGCAGCTCCCTTGGTGGGTGACAATCAAGCAGGTGATAACCATAGATAGATTATGCATGAAAAGCCACTAGCTTAGGTAAATGCAAGAACGATACATGCCACTGGGTTGGACCCAAGCGGCCTGGGGTTGATGCAGCCCGAGGGGCGCTCCCAGTAGAGTGAACTAAAGATGCAAGTGAATACATGCCGCAGGGACGGACCCACACGGCCTGGGGATGATGCGGCCCGGGGGGCGCTCCCAGCCAATTGAACTTGGAAAACGTCACCTAGTTTGGTTGCCGAAGGAGTGTTGGGGCAGCTGAAGACACATAGCGAAGAAGTAGCTTATCACGAGCCACCGAGGCCCTGAGCCTTGGGAGGCTCTGGTGGCCTCCGGAGGACCGTCTCCATCTCCGCCAGGACTGCGTGGTGCCTGGCCTCTTGACCTGCCAGGATGCTCCACAGATTGCGCTGGAAGGCGGCGGCCACGCTCGGCGAGCCGGACGGCATGCGAACGTAGCTGTGAGGCAGGCCCTCACACCGGCCATCGCGTGAAGGCCAGAAGCGCTCCTGAGATGCGGCCCAGTTGAGCCCTGGGAAGTCGATGCAGACGCGCATCTCACCACCCTCGCCTAGGTGGGGAGCAACGCTAGGTGGGCGGCGGTCACTGCGTATTACTCTTGGCTTCTTGAAGCTCCTGAGATGCCTTGGTGATGAACTCCTGAGCGCCGGGCACTCCTCGCCCGGTGTCCTCGTGAGGGAAACGTGCCGCGAAGCATGCCTCCACGTGGTGCCCAAGCGCCTCCCTCGTGATGCTGGCCAGGTCCGAGGCCCTCCAGAAAGGAGCCCCCAAGCCCTGCCCGAGGAGGGCACTGGGTGCGCCTCCCTATGCAAGGGAGGGAGGCAGCCCGGGCGCTGGCATGGATCCAGAAGTGGCGACGTGCTACCTCTTGAGCACTGCGTTGGTTTTCCCCGAAGAGGAAGGGATGATGTAGAAAAGTAGCGTAAATATTTCCCTCAGTTTTGAGAACCAAGGTATCAATCCAATAGGAGGCTACCCGCGAGTCCCTCGTACCTGCACAAAACAAATAAATCCTCGCAGCCAACGCGAATAGGGGTTGTCAATCCCTACACGGCCACTTACGAGAGTGATATCTGATAGATATGATAAGATAATATTTTTGGTATTTTTGTGATAAAGATGCAAAGTAAAATAAAGGCAAAGTAAAAAGCAAAGGAAATAACTAAGTAGTAGGAGATTAATATGATAAAGATAGACCCAGGGGCCATAGGTTTCACTAGTGGCTTCTCTCGAGAGCATAAGTATTCTACGGTGGGTGAACAAATTACTGTTGAGCAATTGACAGAATTGAGCATAGTTATGAGAATATCTAGGTATGATCATGTATATAGGCATCACGTCCGAGACAAGTAGACCGACTCCTGCCTGCATCTGCTACTATTACTCCACTCATCGACTGCTATCCAGCATGCATCTAGAGTATTAAGTTAAAAATAGAGTAACACCTTAAGCAAGATGACATGATGTAGAGGGAGAAACTCATGCAATATGATGAAAACCCCATCTTGTTATCCTCGATGGCAACAATAAAATACGTGCCTTGCTGCCCCTACTGTCACTGGGAAAGGACACCGCAAGATTGAACCCAAAGCAAAGCACTTCTCCCATTGCAAGAAAGATCAATCTAGTAGGCCAAACAAAACTGATAATTCGAAGAGACTTGCAAAGATAACCAATCATACATAAAAGAATTCAGAGAAGATTCAAATATTGTTCATAGATAGACTTGATCATAAACCCACAATACATCGGTCTCAACAAACACACTGCAAAAACAAGATTACATCGAATAGTTCTCCACAAGAGAGGGGGAGGACATTGTATTGAGATCCAAAAAGAGAGAAGAAGACATCTAGCTAATAACTATGGACCCGTAGGTCTGAGGTAAACTACTCATCGAAGGGGCTATGGTGTTGATGTAGAAGCCCTCCGTGATCGATGCCCCCTCCGGCGGAGCTCCAGAACAGGCCCGAAGATGGGATCTCGTGGATACAGAAAGTTGCGGCGGTGGAATTAGGTTTTTGGCTCCGTATCTGATCATTTGGGGGTACGTAGGTATATATAGGAGGAAGGAGTACGTCGGTGGAGCAACAGCGGGCCCACGAGGGTGGAGGGCGCGCCTGGGGGGGCGCCCCCTACCTCGTGGCCTTCTCTTTTGTGTCTTGACGTAGGGTCCAAGTATCCTGGGTCTTGTTTGTTGAGAAAATCACGTTCCTGAAGGTTTCATTCCGTTTGGACTCCGTTTGATATTCCTTTTCTTTGAAACCCTAAAACAGGCAAAAACAACAATTCTGGGCTGGGCCTCCGGTTAATAGGTTAGTCCCAAAAATAATATAAAAGTGGAAAATAAAGCCCAATAATGTCCAAAACAGTAGATAATATAGCATGGAGCAATCAAAAATTATAGATACGTTGGAGACGTTTCACGCCGCTCCCCTGAGGCCCAACGCGGAGTAGCCGCTTCTTCTTCTTGGGGTTGGCCTCTAGAGGGTACTGCGCACCCGCGTTGTGAGGATCTTCGATTAATGCAGCTTGGAAGGCGCGCTCGAGGGAGCACACCACGTCTGTTTCTTCGCAAGGGACCGTGATGATTCCGACGCTTCCCGGCATCTTGAGGACATTGTAGCCATGGTGGGTGACTGCCATGAATTTGGCCTATGCTGGGTATCCAAGGATGTCATTGTACGGCAGGCGGATGTGGGCGACATCGAAGTTGACGAGCTCGGTGTGGTAGTTGTCGCACTGACCGAAGGTGACAGGGAGGCGAACTTGCCCTATCGGGGTGGTGGAGCAGTCTGTCACTCCTGAGAAAGGCTTGGTGGGCTGGAGCTGATCGTATGGCACTTGAAGGCTGTCGAACATTTCGACGGACAGGACATTGAGTCCTGCGCCGCCGTCAATGAGGGTCTTGGTGACTTGGACATTGTTGATGACGGGTGAATAGAGCATCGGGAGGACGCCAGCGGTTGCCACGCATTTGAGCTGGTCTGCCGAGCTAAAGGTGATGGCATACTTGGACCACCTGAGCGGGCGTGTAGCCTCGAGCTTGCGGAGGGTTGCATTCACTTCGCGAGAGAACTGCTTGAAGATGGGCTGGGAGGCTGGGGCCTGAGCGCCACCCAAGATGCAAGCGATGTGCGCGCGGCTCCTGGAAGCCCCTAGCCCCTTCGTCCTATTGATGGTCGTCGTTCCTTCTTGGCGGCGGTAGCGGAGGGAGACCAGGGTTGCCCTGAGGACGATCCTCACGAGGCTGGTCCCTCCAGGCGCCCTCACGAGGCTGGTCCTGCCAACGATCCTCACGAGGTTGGTTAGGACAGGGCCCACGATCGTCCCAACGTCCTCCACCTTGTCCACCTCCTCGGCCATAGCCCCGGTCATTGCGCTCGGGGTGTCGACCGAAACGTCCATCTCGAATGGCCCTGAGCTCTTGACAACCGTTGGTGTTGTGTGTGCGCACGTTGTGGAAGGCGCAAAACATACGGCTGCCCTTGGACGACTCGGGAAGATCTCGACCGCGCTTGGTGTCCAGTTCTGCTGCGAGCACGGCCACCCCCTTGCGCTTCACGTCCTTGATCTTGGCCTTCTTCTCCTCTGGATCCGTGGCGGTGAGCTCGAGGAGGGAGAGATGCCCCTCCTCAGCCCTCGCACACTTGGTTGCTATGTTGAACAACTCCAAGGTCGTGCACAACTCCTCATGGATGGTGAGCTCCTCCTCCATATTGACGTCGCGGACTCCGTTGGAAAACACCGAGATGATGGCCTCGTCCGTCACCTTGGGGATCTTGATACGTGCACTGTTGAAGCGCATGATGTACTTCTGCAGGATTTCTCACGGTTGTTGCTTGATGCGGCGCAGGTCACCAGCGACTAGGGGGCGGTCGTGAGTGCCCTGAAAGTTGGCGATGAAGTGGCTGCACATCTCCTCCCAGGAGGAAAAAATCGAGCCCGGGGGCAGGTTCAGGAGCCATGAGCGGGCGCCGTCCTTGATAGCCATGGGAAACCAGTTTGCCATGACCTTTTCATCGCCGTTGGCCACTTCAATGCTCAGCTCGTAGAGCTGTAGAAACTCCACAGGGTCGGGGATGTCGTCATAGCGAGGGGGCAGATCCGGCTTTAACTTGCCCGGCCAGACGACGCTACGCAGCTCAGGAGTGAAGGCGTGGCAGCCCGCCATGGCCACCGGGGCCCGTCGTGGCCACCGGGGCCCGTCGTGGAGGCGGAGCTTCACCTTGGCGTCCCTGCGCTGCCACAGCAAGTGGCACGTTGCCCCGCCGCAGCAAGCGGTCCTGACGTGGTGGTGTTGGATGCGGCGGAGTATCTTCTTGCAGACGGGGAACCTCCTGGCAAATTCTCGCGGCGGATCACGCCGCTGGGCCGCGCATCTTGGAGCGAGGACGCCGTCTTGACACGCGGAGGCTGAGGTGCTCCATGAGCCGCGTGCCTCAGCGCGAGGGCGCCATCTTGGTGCTGAGGGGGTGGAGGCGCTCCGTGAGCCACATCGCCTGCAGTCGGGGGCGGGCGAGGCAACGAGAGGGATGGTGCTGGAGAGCCCCCCACAGCGCTGACGAGCTCGGCGATGCAGCCCAACCAGTCCTCGTAGAGTTCGTCGACCGGGCGATAGAGCAGGAGCTCGCGTGCCATGAGCAGCATGGCCTGCGCGTCCGTGGGGGCGCGGTGAGCGTGAGACGATGAGACGGTTGGAGTCAGCGACGGGGTGGCGGCATGACCGTCTCGCCGCACAGAGGGGTGTAGGGAAGAGGCTTGCTGCTCGTTTGCCGTCGGGCCGGTGGTGGCATTGGCGGCGGATGACAGAGAACGACGGGGAGGTCCACCGATAGGGGCGGTTTGAGAGACATGGGTGGCAAGAGCGGCCCGACGCTCAGAGTGGGCTCGGCGAGCGTCATCCATGAACTTGGCGAAGCGGTGAAGCGTGGATCGACGAAGGGGAAAGCCTCGGCGCACCCCTACCTGGCGCGGCAAATGTCAGATTTCGGGTTCCAGCAAAACCCTTGAGGTTCGAACACTGGGGTGCGCACGAAGATCTCTCCCCCTCTCTAGCTCGCGCACTCAACGATATCACGGCCTAGCTCGACGAACCCAAAGAACATGAGACACAAGATTTATACTAGTTCGGGCCACCGTTGTGGTGTAATACCCTAATCCAGTGTGGTGTGGTGGATTGCCTCTTGGGTTGAGGACGAACAGTACAAGGGAAGAGCAGCCACGCGAGGAGAGGTGTTCTTGTGCATGGTGTGCTTGTGTGGTTGAAGATCGGGATCCCCTATCCCCTTCCTATGGTGGTGGCTAGTCCTATTTATAGAGGCCCTGGTCCTCTTCACAAATATTGAGCGGGAAGGGATCCCACAGCGGCCAAATTCAAAGGGAGACAACTAGTACAAGCTATCCAGAGAAAGGTGGTCTTCGCCTGCCAAAGGCTCTGGCGGTGACGCCGTCTTGGGCTCCACGGTGAGCTCCGTCTTGCCGTCCTGCTGGTCTTGGTCTTGTTGCACCGATATGCAAACCTTTGCCTGATTCATCGGCACTCCTCGCCTGTGCTTGCCCCTTTAGCACCAAAGAGGAAACGAGGACACTACGCGTGCTGGCGCCCGCCCGGTTCCAGTCGTCATGGCTTGCATCACAGGAACCTCGCGAGGTGTCCCTTGCCTTGATCTCTCCGCCCCTCGCGAGCCAGCCTGGTGAGGCCGCCCCTGCGGAGGTCTCGCATCATCCACCTTGTGAGGCTTCGCCCCTCGCAAGGATCTTGAATGTTCGCTGGTGAAGATGGGCCATACGGGGCCGCTGGTGGAGCCATGCCGCGGGCCGCAGGCAGGCAAGTTTGGGGACCCTCGTTCCTAGAATGCCGACAAGTACCTTTTTGCATAAATCTTGCTTATTTTCCTGCAAAAGGCGGAAGGGTATAAACTGAACCTTAGGCCTCTTTGCTTTTTTGAGGAGGCTTGACTTCTTGAATTCCACATGCATGTCCCCAGGTTGAGGCAACAGGGTTTCATCCTCATCTGAGCTCATCTTCTCCTTTCTCTCTAGGATAATAGTCTTCCCCTTCCTCCAAGGTCCTGCCATAATGCTCCACATCCCCATAGGACTTGGGGTTTGCAACAAAATTAACAACATAGCTTTCACCCTCAGAGTCTTGGGATGACATACTTTTAGATCTATCCGGAAAACAACAAGAGAAGAAAACAGAAGATTTCTCCGTGATACGGTGGTCAATAGGTTCGAGGGGTATATAAAGATTTTTTATCTTGGGAAATAAGAAAGGGTAGAAAAATGGAGTTCGGAAGGTACCCGAGGTGGGCACAACCCACGTGGGCGCGCCTGGCTGTGCTCTACTTCTTCACCTTCTGGTCCTTCCATGAACTTCGGGGGTCTCTTATGTTCCAAAAAAATCATCAAAAAGTTTCAGCTTATTTGGAGAACTTTCATTTCTGCACAAAAAATAACACCACGGTAGTTTTGCTGAAAACAACATCAGGCCAGGTTAGTTCCATGCAAATCATACCAAAACCATATGATTTTTTTTGTAAACATGGCATGAATACTTCATAAATTATAGATATGTTGGAGACGTATCACTCACCCACACCTGCTGTTATTCCCCGGCGACGGTAGCCGAACCAGCAAGTGCTCGTAATCCCCTCCGCGCGGGAAACAACTGCCGAGTCTTCCCTGACTCCATGTTGTTCCCTTCCTAGGCCTCATCATCGTCCATGGCCTTGGTGCTCTCGGCGCAGTGTGGTCAACGTGGTCAATGAACGAATCCATCGAAAGAGGACTGTACGTGGAGAGGCTGACAGTTGCGTCCACAGCCACACACAAGGAAGTGCCACAAAATAATGATTCCTCCACCTGATAGTGGGGACCCACCAGAAGGTCCTCTGTATTTCGCAAAAAAAGTTCCTCCCGCTGATAGCTCGGACCCACCAGCTATATCTTTGCACACAAGGAAGTGCCTCCTTATTACGCACAAAAAATGAATACTCCCCTGCTAGTTGGGACCCACCATAGTTGAAGGCTGACTTGTGGGCCTACTAAGTTGTTGCGGGTGGAGGGCTTTGTCAACTTAGTCAATACGAACAATTCTAGCTCCAGTGACTATACGATGTCCATCCAACAACCGTAGTGCTTCTTCAACCTCTGGTCTTGCTCCAGTCGCCCAAACCAGCGCCGGTCATGCCGCCTGCTCTTGCCTCCCATGGTCGGCTCTGCTGCCGCATAGGCCTCACCGCCGCACCCTAGTCCCATCGCTGGCCTGGCCATCCTTGTACTCACCTAGACCTCCTGTTATTCTCCAGCAACGGCAGCCTCACAATGCAGCCCAGTCAATAAACCCTCGTACTCCCCTCCACGTGGGAAACAACTGTCGAGTCTTCCCCGGCTCAGAGTCATTCCCTTCCTAGGCCTCTCTGTCGTCCACCGCCTGGGTGCTCTCGACGCAGCATGGTCAACGTGATCTAGGAATGACTTACATTGGATGATGACTGTACGTGGAGAGACTGACAGCTGGGTCCATGGCCGCAACAAGGAAGTGCCTCCTTATTACGCGTAAAATAATGATTCCTCCACCTGACAGCAGGGACCTTCCAGAGGGGCCTATGTATTTTGGCTTAGTTTTATTTTGTGAAAAAAGGTTTCCCCCAGACAGCTGGGACCCACCAGCTATCTCTTTGGACGCAAGGAAGTGCCTCCACATTAGGCGGGAAAAAATAAATCCTCCCCCCTGACAGCTCGGACTCACCATCAATAACTTTGCAGGCAAGGAACTGCCTCCTTATCCTCCCTGACAGGCGGGACCCACCTGGTCGAAGCGTACGTAGCCTTGTCATTTTGGTCGCGAATGTGTACGTATATACTGGTTGATCGGTCTATCTGCAACAATGAACCGTGGCCAAGCAAGCAGCGACACGTGTAGTAGTAGAGCCCCCGACGTAGTAGTTCAGGCAGTCCCTTCTAAACCATGTACACGTATGTACAACCACATGCCAAAAAATACGTCCACATATGTACATACGGACGGGGTCTCGAACGCCTACTCATGCATACGTATAGCCAGGGCTCGTGTACATGGAGAGGCAACGGACGACAACAACGACATCCTGTTCATCGGGGAGCCTACCGGCTGGCTCGGAATAGAGAAACGACGTCCTGTTCATCGGGTGGCAACATAATGGGTTGGAATGAGTCCTGTTCAATGGGAGCCAACCGGCTTGGACGGAACAAACGAAACAGGGTCTGGTGTACCGCGGTACAGAGGAAACGACCTTCTGTTTGACCTACTACGGTCGAAATGGCATCCTGTTCATTGGGAGGGGTCTGGCATACCGCAAAACGGAGGAAATGAACTTGTGTTGGAGCGCTACGGTCAAAACGGGGGTCCTGTTCATCGGGAGGGTTGTGGTGTACCGCAAAACGGAACTCCATGGGCTACTGTTCACCCACCGTCGACTTCCTTCAGCCTCCACCTGCATTGTTCATCCATCGTGTCTTCCTCGTTCCTCCACCAGCTACTGTTCATGCATGGGCTACTGTTCATCCAGCCCTCCACCGGCTATTGTTCAACTAGCCCTCGACGGGGTCCTGTTCATCCACCCCCAATCAGCTCGGCTATGGCAGCCTCCTCTCGGGGTCCTGTTCATCCAGCAGCAACGACCTACTACCACAGGGTCCTGTTCATCCAACCCCCACCGGGAACTGTTCATCCAACCCCAATCACGTACGTCTCGACTCGTTCAACCAACCCCCACGTCCGATGTTCATCAAGAGGCAGTAGGTTCAATCGGCTTCAGTAAGCAGCAAACAGCAGAAGTGATCGATCACTCGGGTTTACTTAGCAGCAGTAGCAAAGGAATCGCTCGGGTTCAGTTAACAGCTAAGGGATCAATAGCTCGGGTTCAGTAATGTAGCTAGTGTGATGTAGGGTAGGAATCCTAATCGGACGATCTTTCAAGAAAGGAGCGGATCCCGCGATGAACATGAAGAACACGAGGAGGGAAACGAGGGGAAAATCACAAGGGAACACAAGAGAACACTCGAACCAACAAGTATGATCACACATGCGCTAGATCCATGAACACAAAGGGGGATACGAGATCCAAAGTAAAAAATGGATGATACACGAGGTAACCGGTCTTCTCCGTGAGGAGGTCCTGAATCAATGAAGGGATCTTCTCCGCAAGGAGGTCTTGAATCCAAAGGGATCTTCTCTGAAGAGGGGTTGCAGTCTCTCTCGTGGAGTAGATCCGATGTGGATGAGCAATGCTCTATCTCTAAATATGAGCTAAACCAATGCTAACCCTAGCTAGGATGAATAGGGGGTCTATTTATAGTCTTAGTGCAAATGGAGGGGCGAAAGGAGGGGGTACATGGGCTTCGGGCCTGAAACTGGACACATCAAGGTACTGGACGTCTGCTGGGGGCCGGTCCTCCACTGGCTCACAGGCGGCCGGACCTCCGGTGGCTACCGGTCGTCCGCTCATTCTGGCTCGGATGCTAGTGTAGCAGATTTCCAGAGGGGACCGGTCATCCGGTGGCGTCGGTCGTCCGTTGGTTTGGCTCAGGTGCAGGGGCACCGGTCGTCCAGTCCGGGTCGGACGTCCGCTCGCTGGGGTTCGGCTGGAGCTTCGGGCTCCGGAGTCCGACCCTAACCGGTCGTCCGGTGGCTGGGACTTCTTCTCCAGCGCTCCTTCTTCTCCATATTCACGGCCATCTTCCTCTTATTCTTCTCCTTGCTCCTTAGCTTCTTCATGGCCAACTCCTAGATACCTGAGTATGCATAATGTCTCTGTTTGAGGTAGTAGCCATGTCTCATGTGTATCAAAGTGGAAGTGTGAGAGGAGAGATGTCACCTCGGTTTCGAGAGCTCTTGCACGTGCTCGTGTCATGAGTCCGCTACACACTTGGTGAGGCGATGGTAGGTCCATGGGGATGACCGTGGGATGCTCCGCATCATCTCCCCTCCCTTGGGGAAGATCCATCCTCAGATCAAATTCTTCATCACCATGGAAGGAAGAGAGGTCCTTGACATTGAAGATATCGCTCACGTTGTACTTGTCGCGGGGAGGTCAATTTTGTAAGCGTTGTCGTTGTAGCGTGCAAGCACCTTGAAGGGTCCGTCCGCTCGTGGTCGAAGTTTGGACTTGCATTCTTGGGGGAAAACGGTCCTTGCGAAGGTGTAGCCACATGAGATCACCAATGTTGAAGACCATGGGGCGCTTGTTGATGTTGAGCTTGGTCACAAGTCGTTGTACTTGGTGCTCGATAGTATGTCTTGTATCTTCATGAACCTTCTTGAGATGAGTCACACGTGCACTGGCGTCCAAATTGATGCACTCTTGTAGTGGTAGAGGAAGAATGTCCAATGGTGACAATGGGTTGAATCCATAGACGACCTCGAAGGGGGACTTGCCGGTTGTTGAGTGTTTTGCTCGGTTATAGGCGAACTCAGCGATAGGTAGGCACTCCTCCCACTCCTTGATGTTCTTCTTGATGATTACTCGAAGTAGAGTAGAGAGTGTGCAGTTGGTCACCTCCGTTTGGCCGTCGGTTTGTGGGTGATACGCCGTGGAGAAGAGTAGCTTGATTCCGAGCCTGGGGATAGGGTCTTCCAAAAGTAGCTAAGGAACTTGATGTTGCGGTCCGAGACGATCGTCTTTGGCACTCCATGTAGTTGCAATATGTCCCTACAAAAGAGATTAGCAACATGTGAAGCATCGTCTATCTTGTTGCAACGAATGAAATGTGCCATCTTGGAGAAACGGTCCACAACAAGAAATACTGAATCCTTTCCATTTCTAGTCCTAGGCAATCCAAGTACAAAGTCCATGCTAATGTCTTCCCATGGTTGATAAGGAATTGGGAGAGGCATGTAAAGGCCATGGGATTGAGCTTTGGACTTAGCTTTGCGACATGTAGAGCATCGGTTGGTGAAGCGGTTGATGTCGCAAAACATCTTGGGCCAAAAATAGTTCTTGGAGAGCGTGGCGAAAGTCTTGTCGCGTCCAAAATATCCCATTAAGCCTCCTCCATGAGATTCCTGCAAAAGCAAGAAACGAAGAGAAGACTCGGGGATGCAAAGCTTGTTAGCTCATAAGATATCCATCTTTGATGTAATAGCGTTCCCAAGAGGTGTGCTCAAACACTTGGCATAAGGAGTAGCAAAGGTAGGATCATGCTCATACAAGTCTTTTATATGCTCAAAACCAATGACATCCAATTCAAGTTGAGTAACAAGAATGCATATGCGGGAAAGGGCATCCACCACAATGTTTTCCTTACCTTTAATGTACTTGATGACATAAGGAAAAGACTCAATAAATTCACTCCATTTAGCATGACGCTTGTTCAACTTGGTTTGGCCCTTAAGATACTTGAGCGTTTCATGATCGGTATGAATGATGAATTCATGAGGGCGAAGATAGTGTTCCCATTCATGCAAAACGCGGACTAAAGAATATAGCTCTTTGTCATAGATGGGGTAATTAAGTTGCGCTCCGGCAAGTTTCTCACTAAAGTAAGCGATGGGGCGCTTCTCTTGCGTTAACACACCTCCTATGCCATTACTGCTAGCATCGCAATGAATCTCAAAAGGCTTGTCGAAGTTGGGTAAAGCAAGCACGGGAGCATGAGTAAGCAAATTCATAAGCTCATTGAAAGAAGTATCTTGGGATGGTCCCCAAAAAAAAGGCACATTCTTCTTGCTCAAAGCATGCAAAGGCAAAGCAATGGTGCTAAAATATTTCACAAAGCGACGATAGAATCCCGCAAGGCCAATAAAGCTATGCACTTGTTGCAAGTTGGTTGGTTGGGGCCAAGTCTTAATACCATTGATCTTGGACTCATCAACATGAACACCCTTAGAAGATACAACAAAACCCAAGAAAATGAGCTTGTCAATGCCAAAAAGGCATTTCTCCATATTAGCATAGAGATGCTCTTTTCGAAGAGTTTGTAAAATGGTTCGGACATGGGTGACGTGCTCTTTGAGAGACTTGCTAAAAACAAGGATATCATCGAAGTAGATCACAACAAACACACCAATGTAAGGGTGAAATACATGATTCATAAGACGCATAATAGTACCCGGTGCTTCTGATAGACCCATAGGCATGACTAACCACTCATATAACCTAAACTTGGTTTTGAAAGCGGTTTTCCATTCATCACCCTCTTGTATGCGGATTTGATAGTAACCACTCTTATGATCAATTTTTGAAAAGATAGTGGCACCACTAAGTTCATCAAGCATATCATTAAGGCGTGCAATGGGATACCTATAACGAACGGTGATAGCATTGATAGGTCTACAATCGGAGCACATGCGAAAGCTACCGTCTCGTTTTGGCACAAGAATGACCGGGACGGCACAAGGGCTCAAATTTTCACGCACATGTCCATGGTCTATGAGATGCTTTACTTGCCTTTGTATTTCTTTGGTTTCTTCGGGGTTGACGCGGTAGGGAGCCTTGTTCGGTAGAGGTGCTCTGGGGATGAGGTCGATGCGGTGCTCGATGCCTCGTAGTGGAGGTAGTCCCGGAGGTAGCTCGTCCGGGAAAACATTGTGAAATTTCTGCAAAAGAGAAGACAACACTAGAGGAAGAGTGTGAGAGGTGTTAGTTTGTGGTTCATTGTCCTTGCACAAAAGGACGTAGTGTATGAATGTAACACCCACGATGCGGCTATATCTCCCACGTGTCGGAGCATGACTTAGAGGCATAACCGCATTGTAGGCAATGTCACAAGAGGGGTAATCTTTACACATCCCATGTACTGAATAAGGAAAGAGGCCCATAGTTGGCTTACAATCGCCACGTCACACAATACATAAATATATCATTACAATCATCCAGATACAATCAAGGTCCGACTACGGAACCAAAATAAAGACAACCCCAAATGCATAATGTCCCCGATCGCCCCAACTGGGCACCACTACTGATCGTCTGGAAAGGAAACGTAGTATCGTCCTGAGTCCTCATCGAACTCCCACTTGAGCTCAGTCGCATCTCCTGGAACGGTATCATCGGTCCCTGCATCTGGTTTTGAAGTAATCTGTGAGTCACGGGGACTCAGCAATCTCACACCCTCGCGATCAAGACTATTTAAGCTTATAGGTAGGGAAAATGTATGAGGTGGAGCTGCAGCAAGCACTAGCATATATGGTGGCTAACATACGCAAATGAGAGCGAGAAGAGAAAGGCAAGGCACGGTCGAGGAACTATGATCAAGAAGTGATCCAAGACTACTTACGTTCAAGCACAACTCGAGACCGTGTTCTCTTCCCGGACCCCGCCGAAAAGAGACCATCACGGCTACACACGTTGTTGACTCATTTTAATTAAGTTTAAGTTTCAGGTTTTCTACAACCGGACATTAACAAATTCCCATCTGCCCATAACCGCGGGCACGGCTTTCGAAAGTTCAAATCCCTGCAGGGGTGTCCCAACTTAGCCCATCACAAGCTCTCACGATCAACAAAGGATATTCCTTCTCCCAAGACAACCCGATCAGACTCGGAATCCCGGTTACAAGACATCTCGACAATGGTAAAACTAAACCAGCAAAGCCACCCGAATGTGCCGACAAATCCCGATAGGAGCTTCACATATCTCGTTCACAGGGCACACCGGATCAGCAATCCGTACAACTAAAACCAACCCTCGAGTTTCCCCGAGGTGGCGCTGCAAGGGGCTCTAGTTTGGACCAACACTCAGAGGAGCACTGGCCCCGGGGGGTGGGGGGGTTAAAATAAAGATGAACCTTGAGTCCGCGGAACCCAAGGGAAAAAGAGGCTAGGTGGCAAGTGGTAAAACCAATGTTGGACCTTGCTAGCGGAGTTTTATTCAAGGTGAACTTTCAAGGGGTTCCCATTATAACCCAACCGTGTAAGGAACGCAAAATCAAGGAACATAACACCGGTATGACGGAAACTAGGGCGTCAAGAGTGGAACAAAACACCAGGCATAAGGCCGAGCCTTCCACCCTTTACCAAGTATATAGATGCATTAAAATAGACAAGATATAATAGTGATATCCGAACAATAAACATGTTCCAACAAGGAACAAACTCCAATCTTCACCCGCAACTAGCAACGCTATAAGAGGGGCTGAGCAAAGCGGTAACATAGCCAAACAATGGTTTACTAGGACAAGGTGGGTTAGAGGTTTGACATGGCAATATGGGAGGCATGATAAAGCATGTGGTAGGTATCGTAGCATAAGCATAGAAAAAGAGCGAGCATCTAGCAAGCAAAGATAGAAGTGATTTCGAGGGTATGGTCATCTTGCTTACAAAGTTCTCCGAGTTGACGTAAGCTTGATCCTCGTAAATGTTCTCAACGGGTTCCTCGATCATGTACTCGTCTCCCGGTTCTACCCAAAGAAAGAACACAAGCAAAGGGAACCGTAATCAACCACGGTGTAATGCTCAAGCAACATGATGCAAAACATGGCATGATATGCGGTATGTGATATCCAATGCATATGCATGTTTCGGAAAGGAAAGATTGAACCTGGCCTCAACTTGGAAAATCAAGAGTGCCTCTGGAAATATGAGTTGATTTCGGTCGAAATCGATATAAAGATCACCGAAATCGGATGCACGGTTTGCAAATGGCAAGCAAAACAATAATGGCACAAATCTGCGATTAACAACATGAGACCATCTAATTGCATCAAGAGGAACAAGCTACTGCACTCTAACATAGCAACAAAAAACATGGAAGTGATCCACTCAAGATGCTTGACAAAAGATGAACACTGAGCTACGGCCAATTCACACAATAGAAGGTTCAAACAAGCATGGCAAAAGTGCAAAAGATATCAGGTTCATAGACTTCGTGGAAATAACATGTCAGGATTTAATATCAGAAGCAATGTTTAGAGCAAGATAACAATATGCTACAGGAACATATCATGGAAAATCAAGGCATGGCATGAAGCTACTCAAAGCATACAACAAAAGTCCCTTACTGACCATAAGCCAAAAGGGACCAGAAAATACAATGGCAACCATGTGAACATAGCAAGTTTCGTTAACAGATTCAGACTTAGCAGAAAACTGGGACATGGCAAAAACAGATTCATGTAGGCATGTTTGCGAGCTCGATGCACTCACCACAAGACATTGCATGACAAACTAAGCATACACCCAACAAGTAGACATGATGAATAAGCTAACCATGGCAAGAAAAACCTCATACCATGCAAGGATCAACTACAACAACCTCGGCAAAATTGCTTAGCACGTAAACAATCTGCCAGGAACATTTTATAGCAAAACTAGAGCACGATTGAGTCATGCTAGGGTGCTCCATAATTTCAAACAAAGTCATGGATGGATAGAGCATAACAATATCTCAAAAACATCCTTACTGAACATGCTCAAAAGAGGCATGGATCACTCTGTAGCAACAAGAATACATGGCATAAAAATATTATCAAGGAAAAGACTTAGAAGATTTCAAAGTCCCTGAAAACAGCAACATCACGAGAGCTACTTTGCATGCTTGTTCTAGCCACCACATTGGTCACAAAAATACATGGCAAACACCCCTATAAAGATGGCATGGCATACTTCAAAACACATGTAGGGCTCAAGTTCATAGGAGGCACACATTAAACATGGCAAAAATGACAAATGTCCAAAACCTTATAAGAGTCTGAAACTAACATTACATAGCACTCTTTGAACAACATTTAGGGAATCAAGATGAACTCAAATGAACATGGTGCAATGGAATGAAATGAAGTACACATCGAGATAAACAATTTGATATGCTACACACCCAAAACGGAGCCATGGATGCAAAGTTATGATGCGATGAAGTATGCTAAAAATTACTGGGACTTAGGAGAAAAACAAGGTCAACCTCCCAGATCTGATCTAATGTTCGTGCATGCTTTACGAGGTTCAATGGGGAGCTCACCAGAGACACTGTAGATGGCCGGAGAGGAAGGAGTTTGCCGGATCCGGCGATGAGGGGATTGCCGATGGCCGGAGTAGACGAGGACGGCGACGAGGTGTCCGGCGAGGTGATCGGCGCGGCGAGGCAAGGCGGTCGGCGTCGAGGCACCGACTGGATGCGTGCGGCGGCGGGGCAGCAAGGCCGACGCCGGCGTGAGGAGGCAGACGGTGCGGCGAGGGCGTGGGAGGCCCGGGTGGTCGGCGGCGGCTTCGGGCCGCGGGGGCCCTCTGCGGGCCGGGCAGGCCGACGCGGGCAAGCGGCGATGTGGGCGCGCGGGCGGCGGCGAATGAGGCGATGCCATGTGGCGGCGGCGGCACGGGTCGGACACGTCCGGCAGGCTGTTTTTCGTCCGACGGCGCGACGAGAGGGAGAGGCTAGGGTTTGATCCGGGATTTGGACGGGGTGCACATATTTATACGTAGAGGGAGGTAGGAGGCTCCAAATTGAGCACGATTTGCGGCCACGCGATCATGATCGAACGACCGAGATGATGGAAGGGGTTTAGCTAGGTTTTGGGCCACTTTGGAGAGGTGTTGGTCTGTAACACACACGAGGCCTATTCGGTTCCTCGGTTAACCGTTGGAGTATCAAACGAAGTCCGAATGGCACGAAACTTGACAGGCGGTCTACCGGTAGTAAACCAAGGCCGCTTGGCAAGTCTTGTTCCAAACCGAAAACGTTTAACACCCGCACACGAAAAGAGGTAAAAAGGGGACACCGGAGGACATAGAAGCGCCGGAATGCAAAACGGACAACGGGGAAAATGCTCGGATGCATGAGACGAACACGTAAGCAAATGCGATGCACATGATGACATGACATGAGATGCATGAAAAAGACAAAAGCAACACGGAGAGAAAACCCAACAACAAGGAAATATCATAACTTAGTGCCGAAAATGGCAAGAGTTGGGATACAAATATGGCAGGTAACATATGGGGTGTTACAACACTCCACCACTATGAAAGGATCTCGTCCCAAGATCTAGGACTGGAAAAACTCCGGGTATTCTGGATGGAGGTGGTCCTCGCGTTCCCAGGTGGCTTCACGGTCGGAATGATGTGACCACTTCACTTTCAGGAATTTGATAGACTTGTTGTGAGTCTTGCGCTCAGTTGCTTCAAGAATAGCAATGGGGTGCTCATTACAAGACAGGTTTTCTTGGAGATCAATCTCTTCGAAGTTGATGGTGCAGTCAGGAGTCTTGAAACACTTGCGGAGCTGAGACACGTGAAACAGGTCGTGCACGTTTGCAAAGTTCGATGGAAGCTCAAGTTGATAGGCGAGATCGCCTCTTTTGCGAATGATCTTGAAAGGTCCCACGTATTTAGGGGCCAGCTTCCCTTTGATACCGAAGTGATGAGTACCTTTCATTGGAGAGACGCGGAGGTAGACATGGTCTCCGACCTCGAAAGCCAAGTCACGATGCTTGCTATCATAGTAACTCTTTTGCTGCGATTGCGCGGCTTTGAGATTTTTCACGAATGACTTTGCACATTTCTTCAGTCTCTGTGATCAAGTCATTGCCAAGAAGTTGGCGTTCACCAGTCTCTAACTAGTTAAGAGGAGTACGACACTTTCTGCCATAGAGAATCTCGAATGGGGCCTTGCCCGAACTCGCTTGGAAGCTGTTGTTGTAGGAGAACTCGGCATATGGAAGACAATCTTCCCACTTCATACCGAAAGAAATGACACATGCCCTGAGCATATCTTCAAGAATTTGATCGACCCTCTCGACTTGTCCACTGGTTTGAGGATGAAAGGCTGTGCTGAAGCGAATACTGGTGCCCATGGCCTTCTGAAAATAATTCTAGAACTTAAAGGTAAAGATGCTTCCATGATCTGAAGATATCAACTGCGGAATGCCATGCAAGGAGACAATCCTGGAGGTATATAGCTGTAACGCCCTCGATGCGGCTATATCTCCTATGTGTCGAAGCACGGCTTAGAGGCATAACCGCATTGAAAGCTATGTTGCAAGTAAGGTAGTCTTCACAACAACCCATGTAAATAGATAATAAAGGGAAAGGTACATAGTTGGCTTACACTCGCCACGCCAAACAAAGTACATAAACAGCATTACATCAACCAATCACTCATGGTCCGACTACGGTACCAAAATAAAAGATCAACCCAACATGCGACACAGTCCCGATCGCCCCAACTGGGCACCACTACTGATCATCAGGGACTCCAACACCGTGTTCACTTCCCGGACTCCGCCGAGAAGAGACCATCACGGTAACACACACAGTTGATTCATTTTAATTAAGTTAAGGTTCAAGTTATCTACAACCGGACATTAACAAGTTCCCATCTGCCCATAACCGCGGGCACGACTTTTGGAAGTTCAAATCCCTGCAGGGGTTCCCAACTTAGCCCATGACAAGCTCTCACGGTCAACGAAGGATAAACCTTCTCCCGAGACATTCCGATCAGACTCGGTATCCCGGTTCTACAAGACAACTTCGACAAGTTAAAACAAATCCAGCAACACCGCCCGAATGTGCCGACAAATCCCGATAGGAGCTGCACATATCTCGTTCTCAGGGCACACTCAGATGAGCGCTCCATACAACTAAAACCAAACCTCGAGTTTCCCCGAGGGGGCGCTGCACAGGACTCTAGTTTGGACCAACACTCAGAGGAGCACTGGCCCTGGGGGGGTTAAATAAGATGACCCTTGGGCTCCGGAAACCCAAGGGAAAAAGAAGCTAGGTGGCAAATGATAAAACCAAGGTTGGTAATTGCTGGAAGAGTTTTATTCAAGGCGATTTGTCAAGGGGTTCCCATTATTACCCAACCGCGTAAGGAACGCAAAATCCGGGAACATAACACCGATATGACGGAAACTAGGGCGGCAAGAGTGGAACAAAACACTAGGCAAAAAGGCCGAGCCTTCCACTCTTTACCAAGTATATAGATGCATTAAGATAACAAGATAATATAATGATATCCCAACAAGAAAATAATGTTCCAAGAAGGAACGGTCTCCAATCTTCACCTGCAACTAGCAACGCTATAAGAGGGGCTGAGCAAAGCGGTAACATAGCCAATCAACGGTTTGCTAGGACATGGTGGGTTAGAGGTTTGACATGGCAATTTGGGAGGCATGATAAGCAAGTGGTAGGCATCATAGCATAGGCATAGCAAAAGAGCGAGCATGTAGCAAGCAAAGATAGAAGTGATTTCGAGGGTATGATCATCTTGCCTGCAAAGTTGTCAGAGTTGACTGGATCCTCGAAAGCAAACTCAACGGGCTCCTCATTAGCGAACTCATCTCCCGGCTCTACCCAAACAAGACAAACAAGCAAAAAGGACACAATCAACCACGTGCAAAGCTCAAACAACAAGATGCAAACATGGTATGCTATGCGGGATGCGATATGTGATGCATATGCAAGATTTGACAAGGAATGAATGAACCTGGCCTCAACTTGGAAATCCAAGAGTTCCACTGGAAAGGTGAAGTGATTTCGGTTGAAATCGATATAAAGATCGCCGGAATCGGATGCACGGTTTGGAAATGGCAAGCAAAACAAATATGGTACCGGTCTGCGATAAACAGCAAGTAGCCATATAATGCAACAAGATAATTATGCTACAGCACTCAAACATGGCAAAAAAATACATGGCAGGGATCCATTCATGATGCTTAACAAAAGATGAACACTGAGCTACGGCCAATTCATCCATTAACAGGTTCAAACAAGCATGGCAAAAGTGCAATTGGTAAACAGGTTTCAGACTTAATGAAATTAACACAAGCCTGGAATTTCAGATCAGGTAGCACAATTTGGAGCAAGAAAACTAGATGCTACATGAACCTAACATGGCAAAGCAAGGCATGGCATGGAGCTACTCAAAGAGCTTAACAAAAGTCCCTTAGTGACCTTGAGCCAAAAGGGATCAGAAAATACAATTGCAAGCATGTGAACATGGAAAAAACATAATCAGATTACAGACTTAGAGAAAAACTGGAACATGCAAATCTGTTAACGAGTAGGCATGTTCACGAGCTCGATGCACTCACTATAGAGCATTTCATGACAATCTAAGCATACACCCATCAAGAATACACATTGTATAAGCTAGACATGGCAAGAACAACAACATAGAATGCACGGATCAACTACAACATCCTCGGCAAAATCGCTAACAAGTAGACAATCTGCCCAGATTCACGAAATAGCAAATGTAGAGCTCGATTGACTCAAGCTAGGGTGCTCCATAATTGCAAAAAAGACATGGATGTATAGAGAACTATAAGATTAACAAATCATCCTAACTTATAATTCTCAAAAGAGGCACGGATCACTAGGAAACAACATGAACATATGGCATATTGATAAAAACAGATCAGGGACAGTGAAATTGCCAAGTCCCTGAAATCAGCATTAACGAATGCACCACTTTGCAAGCTTGTGCTGGTCACCACACATATCAAAACAACACATGGATAGCACCTCTGTAAAGATGGCAAAGCATATAACAAAACTCATGTAGAGCTCAGGAGCATATCATGCACACAATAATCATGGCAAAAATGAAAAATAGCTATTTGGTGCAGCAGATCTGACAAATAACTCAAATAGCACTCTTCCAACAGCATTTCGGGCATCAATATAAGCTCAAATGAAAATGATGCAATGAGATGAAATGATGTGCTCTCTGATACGAACATTTTGATATGCTACACGCCCAAAACGGATCTATGGATGCAAAGTTACAGCACGATGAATAATGCTAAAATAAATTGGGACTTAGGGAAAAAATGAAGTCAACCCTAGGGTTTTTTTTAATCCGGATCTGAGATCCAGTACGCGGATCGATGTTCGGCCGGGTCGGCGCCGGAGTTCATCGGGGAGGCAGCGGCCGGGCCCGGGAGAAGCTGGCCGGCGGGGCGTGGTCGCCGGAGTCGGAGGGGGGGGGCGCCGGAGTTGGATCTGGCCGCGGCGCGGCAGGGCGGCGAGGACTGTGGCGGCGGGCGGAGATGGCCGCGGTGGCCGGAGTGGGCGGAGCTTCGCCGGCGGAGAGGCAGCGGTGGGCGGCGGCGGCCGGCTCCGAGGAGGAAGGCGGCGGGGCACTCGGGCGCGGCGCGGGGCGGCTCGGGCCACGGGGGCCGGCGTTGGGCCCGATGGGCCTCGGCGGCGCGCGGGTCGGCGGTGGTGACGTGGCGCGTCAGGAGTGGTCGGTGACGGGGGCGTACATGTCCATCCGATGAGGTTTCGTCCGGCGGCGGCGGGGTAGATGGATCTAGGGTTTCGGGGGGAGAAGAACCCATGGATTTCGGAGGAAGACCTATTTATAGGCATAGAGGGAGCTAGGAGAGTCCAAATGAGGTGCGGTTTTTGGCCACGCGGTCGTGATCGAACGCTCTAGATGATGGAGAGGGTATTGGTGGTTTTTGGTCCAAATTGGAGGGGTGTTGGGCTGCAACACACACGAGGCCTTCTCGGTCCCTCAGTTAACCGTTGGAGCATCAAACGAAGTCCAAATGGTACGAAACTTGACAGGAGGTCTACCGGTAGTAAACCAAGGCCGCTTGGCAAGTCTTGGTCCAATCCGGAAATGTTTAATCCCCACACACAAAAAGAAGGTAGAAATGACCACCGGAGGAGATAGGAACGCCGGAATGCAAAACGTACAACGGGGAAAATGCTCGGATGCATGAGATGAACACGTATGCAAATGCGATGCACATGATGACATGATATGAGATGCATGACAACGACAACAACACACGGAGACAAAAACCCGAACCCGAGGAAATAAAATAACTTAGCGCCGGAAATGGAAAGAGTTGGAGTACATATTAGGTAAATCATATCCGGGGCGTTACAACACTCCACCACTACGAAAGGATCTCGTCCTGACATCTAGGACTGGAAGAATGCCGGGTACTCAGAACGGAGGTGATCCTCACGTTCCCAGGTGGCGTCACGGTCGGAATGGTGTGACCACTTGACTTTTAGGAATTTGATTGACTTATTGCGAGTCTTGCGTTCAGTCTCTTCAAGAATAACAATGGGGTGCTCACGATAAGAGAGATCTTTTTTGAGATCAATGTCTTCGAAGTTGATGGTGCGGTCAGGAGTCTTGAAGCACTTGCGGAGCTGGGAGACATGGAACACGTCGTGCACATTTGCAAAGTTTGAAGGAAGCTCGAGTTGATAGGCGAGATCGCCTCTCTTGCTGACGATCTTGAAAGGACCCACTTATCTAGGGGAAAGCTTCCCTTTGATACCGAAGCGACGAGTACCTTTCATTGGAGAGACGCGGAGGTAAACATGATCTCCGATCTCGAAAGCCAAATCACAGTGCTTACTATCATAGTAGCTCTTCTGGCACGATTGCGCTGCTTTGAGGTCATCACGAATGACTTTGCACATCTCCTCTGCCTCTGTGATCAAGTCATTTCCCAGAAGTTGACGTTCACTGGTTTCAGACCAGTTGAGAGGAGTACGACACTTCCTGCCATACAGAATTTCGAATGGGGCCTTGCCCGAACTGGCTTGAAAACTATTGTTGTAGGAGAATTTAGCATATGGAAGACAATCTTCCCACTTCATATCGATGGAGATAACGCAAGCCCTGAGCATATCTTCAAGAATCTGATTGACACGCTCGACTTGACCGCTAGTTTGAGGATGGAAAGCTGTGCTGAAGCGGATGTTGGTGCCCATGGCCTTCTGAAAAGAATCCCGAAACTTGGAGGTAAAGATGCTGCGACGGTTGAAGAGATCACCTGTGGAATACCGTGCAGCGAGACAATCCGAGAGGCATAAAGCTCTGCCAATTGAGCTGCAGTGATAGACTCTTTGATAGGCAGAAAGTGAGCCACTTTAGTGAGTTTGTCAATGACAACGAATATAGCATCATTGCCACGCTTGGACTTTGGAAACCCAGTCACGAAGTCCATCTCAATGTGGTCAAACTTCCATTCTGGAATGGCAAGAGGTTGGAGGAGACCGGCTGGCCTTTGGTGTTCTACCTTCACTCTTCTACAGACATCACATTCATTCACGAACTTAGAAATCTCGCGCTTCATTCGAGTCCACCAATAAGCCTGCTTGAGGTCCTGATACATCTTCGTACTCCCAGGGTGGATGGAGAGGAGAGAATTGTGAGCCTCGTTCATGATAACTTTACGAAGATCACCTTTGGGCACAACAATACGATCCTCGAAGAAGAGAGTGTCCTTGTCATCAAGGCGGTAGCACTTGTACTTGGGTTGACTCTTGGCAATCCCAATCTTCACCTTCTTCACCATAGCATCAAGAAGTTGAGCCTCATGAATCTGGTCTTCCAAGGTAGGAGAGACTTAAAGGTTGGCGTGGAAACCTTGAGGAACAACTTGCAGATTGAGTTTGACGAAAGCTTCACAAATCTCGGGTTGATAAGGCTTGAGAATCAGACTGTTGCAGTAAGCTTTCCTGCTCAATGCGTCAGCAATCACATTGGCCTTGCCTGGAGTATACTCGATACTCAGATTATACTCTTGAATCATTTCGACCCAGCGAGTCTGCCTGAGGTTGAGATTAGGCTGAGTGAAGATGTACTTGAGACTCTTGTGGTCAGTGAAGATGTCCACTTTTCTTCCCAATAAGAGATGTCTCCAAGTCAAAAGAGCATGCACAACTACCGCCAACTCGAGGTCATGAGTGGGGTAGTTCTTCTCATTGGGCTTCAACTGGCGAGAGGTATAAGCCACAACTTTCTTCTCTTGCATCAACACTGCACCAAGACCTTGGAGAGAGGCATCGCAGAAGACATCGAACGGTTTGGATTCATCAGGAGGAGTCAGAACTGGAGCAGTGACCAATTTCTCTTTCAAAGTGTTGAAAGTGATGTCACATTCCGGAGACCAAATGTACTTGACGTGCTTCTGGAGAAGGTTAGAAAGAGGCTTCGCGATCTTTGAAAAGTTCTCAACGAACCTTCGACAGTAGCTTGCGAGACCAAGGAAGCTACGGAGTTGCTTCACGTTCTGAGGTGGTTCCCAATTCACAATTGCAGACACCTTCTCAGGATTCACCGCAATGCCCTTGGCAGAGATGATATGCCCAAGATATAGAACCTCATCGAGCCAAAACTCGCACTTTGGGAACTTGGCGTAGAACTGATGTTCCATGAGCTTATCGAGCACCAAACGCAAGTGCTTGGCATGATCTTCCTTGTTCTTCGAAAAGACCAGAATGTCGTCGAGATAGACCAAAACGAAGTCATTTGTGTAGGCGTTGAAGATGAAGTTCATCATGCGAGAGAAAGTCGGAGGAGCGTTGACGAGGCGAAAAGACATGACAGTGTATTCATATGAACCATAGCTTATCCTGAAAGCCGTCTTGGGAATATCTTGCTCACGGATTCGAATCTGGTGATAACCCATACGGAGATCAAGCTTGGAGAATACTTGGGCACCTTTGAGTTTTTCGAACAGCTCGTTGATGTTGGGAAGTGGGTATTTGTTCTTGATAGTCTTCTTGTTCAATGGACGGTAGTCAACACAAAGTCGGTCCGTTCCATCCTTCTTCTTCACAAAAAGTACACCACAACCCTAGGGAGAAGAACTAGGTCGGATGAGACCCATTCGCTCTTGAATATCGAGTTGCTTCTTCAGCTCCTTCAACTCTTCAGGTCCGAGCTTGTAAGGACGCTTGCAAACCGGTTTCGTGCCAGGCTCAAGATCGATGACGAATTCAACTGGCCGGTGTGGAGGCATTCCTGGAAGCTCTTCTGGAAAGACATCTTGATATTCGCAAACAACTGGAATTTGAGAGATAGCATCCAGTTCACCCTTCTCATTGAGAGAAAACAGATGGATTGTATCATGCCGAGCGGCAAAGACAATTACATCCTGAGACAAATGAGTCAATTGAATCTGCCTGGCAGCACAATCAAGGTGCGCTTTGTGCTTAGAAAGCCAATCCATTCCAAGAATAAGATCAATATCCGAGTCGCCCAGAACAATAGGGGAAGCTAGAAATTTGTAGTCGCCCAACGTGATAGTAACATCTGGGACGCAGGTATTAGCTGTCATTTGCTTGCCCGGTGACACGATTTGCAAGGAACTTTGCAGATACTGATAATCGCACTCATACTTTGATGCAAAAGGTTTGGAAATGAAACAATGCGATGCACCAGTGTCAAAAAAAACTCTTGCAGGAATATCGTTAACAGGAAGGTTACCCATGATGACATCTGACGAGTCCTCTGCCTGAGCTGCATTCATCAAATTGACCTTAGCGTGCTTGGGGTTATGCTTGACCACAGCTGTACTTGCCGATCTCACAGGAGGAGGAGGAGGGAGACGCCTCTGATTGAAGCACTTGTTGGCATAGTGACCCTTCTGTTGGCACTTGTTGCACGTGACCTCTGAAAGCAGACGGTGATACGGAGCACTCGATCTTGAAGCTTGAGACGAAGTCTTGTTTTGAAAGCCAGGGTTGGGTGGGTGGGAAGATCCACTGCCACCTTTGCTCTTCTGATACGGCTGACGGAACGGAGGAGGAGGAAGCCAATACTTCCGCTGCTTGGCCACTTGAGTAGAGGAAGAAGGAGTAGCATCTCTGACTCGCTTCTTGGAAGCATCACACTTCGGTTGAGCAGCCTCTTGCTTCAATGCCATGTTGTAGAACTCATCGTACCTCAAGGGATCAAAGAGAACAAGAGCTAGCTGGATTTCTTCTCTCAGACCATCCCTGAACTGGTATATCATGCTCTTCTCATCAGCGACGTCCTCCTTAGCAAAGTGGGCGAGCTTCTGAAACAACTTGTTGTAGTCATAGACAGACAAAGAGCCTTGCTTCAGTTTGCGGAATTCCTCACGCTTGCTTTCAACCACGCTCTGAGGAATATGATGAGCTTAGAAGTCTTGAAGGAATTCATCCCAGGTAATCGCACGGCCTCCTCTGGAATCTTTGTACTGCTGGAACCATTCTGCAGGTTGGTCTTTGAGTTGGAAGGAAGCGAACTTGACAAAGTCCTCAGGCCTGACGTTACTGCACTCGAAATGCTTGCACAAGTTGTTGGGAAACGTAGTAATTTCAAAAAAATTCCTACGCACACGCAAGATCATGGTGATGCATAGCAACAAGAGGGGAGAGTGTGATCTACGTACCCTTGTAGATCGACAGAGGAAGCGTTAGCACAACGCGGTTGATGTAGTCGTACGTGTTCACGGCCCGACCGATCAAGCACCGAAACTACGGCACCTCCGAGTTCTAGCACACGTTCAGCTCGATGACGATCCCCGGACTCCGATCCAGCAAAGTGTCAGGGAAGAGTTCCGTCAGCACAACAGCGTGGTGACGATCTTGATGTACTACCGTCGCAGGGCTTCGCCTAAGCACCGCTACAATATTATCGAGGATTATGGTGGAAGGGGGCACCGCACACGGCTAAGAATATGATCACGTCGATCAACTTGTGTCTAGAGGTGCCCCCTGCCCCCGTATATAAAGAAGCAAGGGAGGAGGAGGCCGGCCCTAGGAGGGGGCGCGCCAAGTGTGGAGTCCTACTAGGACTCCCTAGTCCTAGTAGGATTCCACCTCCCATATGGAATAGGAAAAGAGGAAGGGAAAAGGAGAAGGAAGGAAGGGGGCGCCCCCCTTCCCTAGTCTAATTCGGACCAGACCAAGGGGAGGGGTGCGGCCACCCTTGAGGCCCTTTTTCTTCTTTCCCATATGGCCCAATAAGGCCCAATACGTATTCCCGTAACTCTCCGGTACTCCGAAAAATAACCGAATCACTCGGAACCTTTCCGATGTCCGAATATAGTCGTCCGATATATCGATCTTTACGTCTCGACCATTTCGAGACTCCTCGTCATCTCCCCGATCTCATCCAGGACTCCGAACTCCTTCGGTACATCAAAACTCATAATATAACTGTCATTGAAACCGTAAGCGTGCGGACCCTACGGGTTTGAGAACAATGTAGACATGACAGAGACACGTCTCCAGTCAATAACCAATAGAGGAACCTGGATGCTCATATTGGCTCCCACATATTCTATGAAGATCTTTATCGGTCAGACCGCATAACAACATACGTTGTTCCCTTTGTCATCGGTATGTTACTTGCCCGAGATTCGATCGTCGGTATCTTAATACCTAGTTCAATCTCGTTACCGGCAAGTCTCTTTACTCGTTCCGTAATACATCATCTCACAACTAACTCATTAGTTGCAATGCTTGCAAGGCTTATGTGATGTGCATTACCGAGAGGGCCCAGAGATACCTCTCCGACAATCGGAGTGACAAATCCTAATCTCGAAATACGCCAACCCAACATGTACCTTTGGAGACACCTGTAGAGCTCCTTTATAATCACCCAGTTACGTTGTGACGTTTGGTAGCACACAAAGTGTTCCTCCGGCAAATGGGAGTTGCATAATCTCATAGTCATAGGAACATGTATAAGTCATGAACAAAGCAATAGCAACATACTAAACGATCGGTTGCTAAGCTAATGGAATGGGTCATGTCAATCACATCATTCTCCTAATGATGTGATCCCATTAATCAAATAACAACTCTTTTGTTTATGGTTAGGAAACATAACCATCTTCGATTAACGAGCTAGTCAAGTAGAGGCATACTAGTGACACTTTGTTTGTCTATGTATTCACACAAGTATTATGTTTCCGGTTAATACAATTCTAGCATGAATAATAAACATTTATCATGATATATGGAAATAAATAATAACTTTATTATTGCCTCCAGGGCATATTTCCTTCAGTATCCCACTTGCACTAGAGTCAATAATCTAGTTCACATCGCCATGTGATTTAACAGCAATAGTTCACATCACCATGTGATTAACACCCATAGTTCACATCGATATGTGATCAACACCCAAAGGGTTTACTAGAGTCAGTAATCTAGTTCACATCGCTATGTGATTAACACCCAAAGAGTACTAAGGTGTGATCATGTTTTGCTTGTGAGATAATTTTAGTCAACGGGTCTGTCACATTCAGATCCGTAAGTATTTTGCGAATTTCTATGTCAACAATGCTCTGCACGGAGCTACTGTAGCTTATTGCTCCCACTTTCAATATGTATCTAGATCGAGACTTAGAGTCATCCAGATCTATGTCAAAACTTGCATCGACGTAACTTTTTACGACGAACCTTTTTGTCACCTCCATAATTGAGAAATATTTCCTTATTCCACTAAGGATAATTTTAACCGTTGTCCAGTGATCTACTCTTAGATCACTATTGTACTCCTTTTCTTAACACAGTCTAGGGTATACAATAGATCTGGTACACAGCATGGCATACTTTATAGAACCTATGGATGAGGCATAGGGAATGACTTTCATTCTATTTCTATCTTCCTCCATGGTCGGGCTTTGAGTCTTACTCAATTTCACACCTTGCAACACAGGCAAGAACTCTTTCTTTGACTGTTCCATTTTGAACTACTTCAAAATCTTGTCAAGGTATGTACTCATTGAAAAAACTTATCAAGCGTCTTGATCTATCTCTATAGATCTTGATGCTCAATATGTAAGCAGCTTTACCGAGGTCTTTCTTTGAAAACACTCCTTTATGCTTTGCAGAATAATTCTACATTATTTCCGATCAACAATATGTTATTCACATATACTTATCAGAAATGTTGTAGTGCTCCCACTCACTTTCTTGTAAATACAGGCTTCACCACAAGTCTGTATAAAACTATATGCTTTGATCATCTCATCAAAGCGCATATTTCAACTCCGAGATGCTTGCACCAGTCCATAGATGGATCGCTGGAGTTTGCATATTTTGTTAGCACCTTTAGGATTGACAAAACCTTCTGGTTGTATCATATACAACTCTTCTTTAAGAAATCCATTAAGGAATGCAGTTTTGTTTATCCATTTGCCAGATTTCATAAAATGCGGCAATTGCTAACATGATTCGGACAGATTTAAGCATATATACGAGTGAGAAAATCTCATCGTAGTCAACACCTTGAACTTGTCGAAAACCTTTTGTGACAATTCTAACTTTGTAGATAGTAACACTACTATCAGCGTCCGTCTTCCTCTTGAAGATCCATTTATTTTCTATGGCTTGCCGATCATCGGGCAAATCCATCAAAGTCCATACTTTGTTCTCATACATGGATCATATCTCAGATTTTATGGCCTCAAACCATTTCACGGAATCTGGGCTCATCATCGCTTCCTCATAGTTCGCAAGTTCGTCATGGTCTAGTAACATGACTTCGAGAACAGGATTACCGTACCACTCTGGTGCGGATCTCACTCTGGTTTACCTATGAGATTCGGTAGTAACTTGATCTGAAGTTACATGATCATCATCATTAGCTTCCTCACTAATTGGTGTAGTAGTCACAGGAACAGATTTCTGTGATGAACTACTTTCCAATAAGGGAGCAGGTACAGTTACCTCATCAAGTTCTACTTTCCTCCCACTCACTTCTTTCGAGAGAAACTCCTTCTCTAGAAAAACTCTGAATTTAGCAACAAAAGTCTTGCCTTCGGATTTGTGATAGAAGGTGTACCCAACAGTCTCCTTTGGGTATCCTATGAAGACATATTTCTCCGATTTGGGTTTGAGCTTATCAGGATGAAACTTTTTCATATAAGCATCACAATCCCAAACTTTAAGAAAAGACAACTTTGGTTTCTTGCTAAACCATAATTCAGATTGTGTCGTCTCAACAGATTTAGATGGTGCCCTTTTTAACATGAATGCAGCTATCTCTAATGCATAACCCCAAAACGATAGTGGTAGATCGGTAAGAGACATCATAGATTGCACTATATCCAATAAAGTACGGTTATGACGATCGGACACACCATTATGCTGTGGTGTTCCAGGTGGCATGAATTTGTGAAACTATTACACAATGTTTTAATTGAAGACCATACTCATAACTCAAATATTTGTCTCCGCGATCAGATCGTAGAAACCTTATTTTCTTCTCACGATGATTTTCCACTTCACCCTGAAATTATTTGAATTTTCAAATGTTTCAGACTTATGTTTCATCAAGTAGATATACTCATATCTGCTCAAATCATCTGTGAAGGTCAGAAAATAACGATACCCGCCGCGAGCCTTAACACTCATCGGATCTCATACATCAGTATGTATTATTTCCAATAAGTCAGTTGCTCGCTCCATAGTTCCGGAGAACGGCGTTTTAGTCATCTTGCCCATGAGGCATGGTTCGCAAGCATCAACTGATTCATAATCAAGTGATTCCAAAAACCCATTAGCATGGAGTTTCTTCATGCGCTTTACACCAATATGACCTAAACGGCAGTGCCACAAATAAGTTGCACCATCAATATTAACTTTGCATCTTTTGGTTTAAATATTATGATTATGTGTATCACTACGATCGAGATCCAACGAACTATTTTCATTGGGTGTGTAACCATATAAGGTTTTATTCATGTAAACAGAACAACAATTTATTCTCTTACTTAAATGAATAACCGTATTACAATAAACATGATCAAATCATATTCATGCTCAACGTAAACACCAAATAACACTTATTCAGGTTCAACACTAATCCCGAAAGTATAGGGAGTGTGCGATGATGATCATATCAATCTTGGAACCACTTCCAACACACATCGTCACTTCACCCTTAACTAGTCTCTCTTTATTCTGCAACTCCCATTTCGAGTTACTACTTTTAGCAACTGAACCAGTATCAAATGCCGAGGGGTTGCTATAAACACTAGTAGAGTCCACATCAATAACACGTATATCCAATATACCTTTGTTTACCTTGCCATACTTCTTATCCGCCAAATACTTGGGGCAGTTCCACTTCCAGTGACCAGTCCCTTTGCAGTAGAAGCACTTAGTCTCAGGCTTAGGATCAGACTTGGGCTTCTTCACTTGAGCAGCAACTTGCTTGCCGTTCTTCTTGAAGTTCCCCTTCTTCCCTTTGCCCTTTTCTTGAAACTAGTGGTATTGTCAACCATCAACACTTGATGTTTTCTTGATTTCTACCTTCGTTGATTTCAGCATCACGAAGAGCTTGGGAGTTGTTTCCGTTATCCCTTGCATATTATAGTTCATCACGAAGTTCTACTAACTTGGTGATTGTGACTAGAGAATTCTGTCAATCACTATCTTATCTGGAAGATTAACTCCCACTTGATTCAAGCGATTGTAGTACCCAGACAATCCGAGCACATGCTCACTCGTTGAGTGATTCTCCTCCATATTTTAGCTATAGAACTTGTTGGAGACTTCATATCTCTCAACTCGGGCATTTGCTTGAAATACTAACTTCAACTCCTGGAACATCTCATATGGTCCATGACGTTCAAAACGTCTTTGAAGTCCCGATTCTAAGCCATTAAGGATGGTGCACTAAACTATCAGGTAGTCATCATATTGAGCTAGCCAACCATTCATAACGTTTGAATCTGCTCCTGCAATAGGCCTGTCACCTAGCGGTGCATCAAGGACATAATTCTTCTGTGCAGCAATGAGGATAAACCTCAGATCACGGATCCAATCCGCATCATTGCTACTAACATCTTTCAACACAATTTTCTCTAGGAACATATCAAAATAAACACAGGGAAACAACAACGCGAGCTATCGATCTACAACATAATTTGCAAAATACTACCAGGACTAAGTTCATGATAAATTTAAGTTCAATTAATCATATTACTTAGGAACTCCCACTTAGATAGACATCCCTCTAATCCTCTAAGTGATCACGTGATCCAAATCAACTAAACCATGTTCGATCATCACATGAGATGGAGCAGTTTCATTGGTGAACATCACTATGTTGATCATATCTACTATATGATTCACGCTCGACCTTTCGGTCTCCGTGTTCCGAGGCCATATCTGCATATGCTTGGCTCGTCAAGTATAACCTGAGTATTCCGCGTGTGCAACTGTTTTGCACCCGTTGTATTTGAACGTAGAGCCTATCACATCCGATCATCACGTGGTGTCTCAGCACGAAGAACTTTCGCAACGGTGCATACTCAGGGAGAACACTTCTTGATAATTAGTGAGAGATCATCTTATAATGCTACCATCAATCAAAGCAAGATAAGATGCATAAAAGATAAACATCACATGCAATCAATATAAGTGATATGATATGGCCATCATCATCTTGTGCTTGTGATCTCCATCTTCGAAGCACCGTCGTGATCACCATCGTCACTGGCGCGACACCTTGATCTCCATCGTAGCATAGTTGTCGTCTCGCCAATCTTATGCTTCCACGACTATCGCTACCGCTTAGTGATAAAGTAAAGCATTACAGCGCGATTGCATTGCATACAATAAAGCGACAACCATATGGCTCCTGCCAGTTGCCGATAACTTGTTTACAAAACATGATCATCTCATACAATAAAATTTAGCATCATGTCTTGACCATATCACATCACAACATGCCCTGCAAAAACAAGTTAGACGTCCTCTACTTTATTGTTGCAAGTTTTACGTGGCCGCTACGGGCTTAAGCAAGAACCAATCTTACCTACGCATCAAAACCACAACGATAGTTTGTCAAGTTGGTGCTGTTTTAACCTTCGCAAGGACCGGGCGTAGCCACAATCGGTTCAACTAAAGTTGGAGAAACTGTCACCCGCTAGCCACATTTGTGCAAAGCACGTCGGGAGAACCGGTCTCGCGTAAGCATACGCGTAATGTCGGTCCCGGCCGCTTCGTCCAACAATACCGCCGAACCAAAGTATGACATGCTGGTAAGCAGTATGACTTATATCGCCCACAACTCACTTGTGTTCTACTCATGCATATAACATCAACACATAAAACCTATGCTCTGATACCACTGTTGGGAAACGTAGTAATTTCAAAAAAATTCCTACGCACACGCAATATCATGGTGATGCATAGCAACGAGAGGGGAGAGTGTGATCTACGTACCCTTGTAGATCGACAGCGGAAGCGTTAGCACAACGCGGTTGATGTAGTCGTACATCTTCACGGCCCGACCGATCAAGCACCGAAACTACGGCACCTCCGAGTTCTAGCACACGTTCAGCTCGATGATGATCCCCGGACTCCGATCCAGCAAAGTGTCGGGGAAGAGTTCCGTCAGCACAACGGCGTGGTGACGATCTTGATGTACTACCGTCGCAGGGCTTCGCCTAAGCACCGCTACAATATTATCGAGGATTATGGTGGAAGGGGGCACCGCACACGGCTAAGAATATGATCACGTCGATCAACTTGTGTCTAGAGGTGCCCCCCTGCCCTCGTATATAAAGGAGCAAGGGAGGAGGAGGCCGGCCCTAGGAGGGGGCGCACCAAGTGTGGAGTCCTACTAGGACTCCCTAGTCCTAGTAGGATTCCACCTCCCATATGGAATTGGAAAAGAGGAAGGGAAAAGGAGAAGGAAGGAAGGGGGCGCCCCCCTTCCCTAGTCCAATTCAGACCAGACCAAGGGGCGGGGTGCGGCCATCCTTGAGGCCCTTTTTCTTCTTTCCCGTATGGCCCAATAAGGCCCAATACGTATTCTCGTAACTCTCCGGTACTCCGAAAAATACCCGAATCACTCGGAACCTTTCCGATGTCCGAATATAGTCGTCCAATATATCGATCTTTACGTCTCGACCATTTCGAGACTCCTCGTCATGTCCCCGATCTCATCCGGGACTCCGAACTCCTTCGGTACATCAAAACTCATAAACTCATAATATAACTGTCATTGAAACCTTAAGCATGCGGACCCTACGGGTTCGAGAACAATGTAGACATGACCGAGACACGTCTCTAGTCAATAACCAATAGCGGAACCTGGATGCTCATATTGGCTCCCACATATTCTACGAATATGTTTATCGGTCAGACCGCAAAACAACATACGTTGTTCCCTTTGTGATCGGTATGTTACTTGCCCGAGATTCGATCGTCGGTATCTTAATACCTAGTTCAATCTCGTTACCGGCAAGTCTCTTTACTCGTTCCGTAATACATCATCTCACAACTAACTCATTAGTTGCAATGCTTGCAAGGCTTATGTGATGTGCATTACCGAGAGGGCCCAGAGATACCTCTCCGACAATCGGAGTGACAAATCCTAATCTCGAAATACGCCAACCCAACATGTATCTTTGGAGACACCTGTAGAGCTCCTTTATAATCACCCAGTTACATTGTGACGTTTGGTAGCACACAAAGTGTTCCTCCGGCAAATGGGAGTTGCATAATCTCATAGTCATAGGAACATGTATAAGTCATGAAGAAAGCAATAGCGACATACTAAACGATCGGGTGCTAAGCTAATGGAATGGGTCATGTCAATCACATCATTCTCCTAATGATGTGATCCCGTTAATCAAATAACAACTCTTTTGTTAATGGTTAGGAAACATAACCATCTTCGATTAACGAGCTAGTCAAGTAGAGGCATACTAGTGACACTTTGTTTGTCTATGTATTCACACAAGTATTATGTTTCCGGTTAATACAATTCTAGCATGAATAATAAACATTTATCATGATATAAGGAAATAAATAATAACTTTATTATTGCCTCTAGGGCATATTTCCTTCACAAGTCCACAAGCCAATCGTCAGCATCAGTTGCCTCAACACAATTGCTGAAGGTCTTTGGCTGGTTAGCAAGGAACTGGTTGAGTGTAGCAAAGTGATTCTGATTGTTGCCCTGGTTGCCTTGGTTGCCTTGGTTCGCTTGATTGCGCTCTGGAAGAATTTGCATGATCAACTGTGTGTTTGCATTGGTTGCGGCCATCACAGCTTGCCATGCCTCCGGAGGAGGTGATGGTGGTCGTGCGCGTTGGAGGAGCCATCCTGAAGAGGTTGACATCCATTAGCACATTGACAGATAAAATTGTAGCTGAATCAAGCGGGTTGAAATTGCCACATATAGTCTTCACATCCGAACAAAATGAACGAATGCATTCCAATTGAAATGGTCACATATCCATAAATTGAGAAGCCACTTAGAATTTAGGTAGAGGAATAAATCAACAAGGTACGGAGCAAGAACGAATACTCGGTAAAGATCACCCAATATCAAACCAAATATCCGTGGAAGAAGGACTAGAGCTACAAGAATTCCCACCTATGAAACTCCCGAACCTTTCCGGTTATGCAATCAGGTGTTGGGGATACAGGGCAAGCATAATATCTCACCCAATTCTAGCAAATCCTACATCCAGTTGTATCCATCCTTCAACACATAACCGAGAAAAACTTCAGAAACCATCTACCTCAACCTTCGAAAAGCATCTATTATACAAGTTATGGCAATACTCCCGAACTCCCGCCCCAGTACTGGGTGGCGTCGAGGTTATCTCACCAACAACTGCATAAAATAGATTTTTAATGTCGGCGAACTAAACTCAGGTATTCCACAACTGCAACGATAAAATTGTGACGACAACACCTCGGAGTTCAACTCCCCGGGACACTGCCACAACCCCTAAATGACAGGAGGCACCAAGAACAATGTTCTCGTCACAAAACCATCGGAACGATTCCAAGATACCCGCATGATCCTAAATTTTTTTTAGTGAAATTTGAGAAGAGAAGAGTCAAAACTCTACGTCAGGATGCCTTACCAGAGCGATGTAGGGGCTGGGGAGTAAAAAGAATTCCTAAACTCTCTGATATATAATTCCTAAATGACTCAAAACATTTTTCTAGACTCAACAACGGCTGCTAAATACGATCAAGCAGTGGGGGCTCCTAAGGTTGGGGAAGGCTCTGATTACCAACTTGTAACGCCCTCGATGCGGCTATATCTCCTATGTGTCGAAGCACGACTTAGAGGCATAACCGCATTGAAAGCAATGTCGCAAGTAAGGTAATCTTCACAACAACCCATGTAAATAGATAATAAAGGGAAAGGTACATAGTTGGCTTACACTCGCCACGTCAAACAAAGTACATAAACAGCATTACATCAACCAATCACTCATGGTCCGACTACGGTACCAAAATAAAAGATCAAACCAACATGCGACACGGTCCCGATCGCCCCAACTGGGCACCACTACTGATCATTAGGGAAAGACACATAGTAACGACGTGAGTCTTCGTCGAACTCCCACTTGAGCTCAAGCGCATCATCTGGAATGGAGTCATCAGGCCCTGCATCTGGTTTGGAAGTAATCTGTGAGCCACGGGGACTCAGCAATCTCGCACCCTCGCGATCAAGACTATTTAAGCTTATAGGTAAGACAAGGTAATATGTGGAGTTGCAGCAAGCGACTAGCATATATGGTGGCTAACCTGTTCGCAAAAGAGAGCGAGAAGAGAAGGCAAAGCACAAACAAAGAACTAGAGAGCAACCTACGGAAAACATTACTCCAACACCGTGTTCACTTCCCGGACTCCGCCGAGAAGAGACCATCACGGTAACACACATAGTTGATTCTTTTTAATTAAGTTAAGGTTCAAGTTATCTACAACCGGACATTAACAAATTCCCATCTGCCCATAACCGTGGGCACAACTTTCGAAAGTTCAAATCCCTGCAGGAGAGTTCCAACTTAGCCCATGACAAGCCCTCACGGTCAATGAAGGATAAACCTTCTCCCGAGACATTCCGATCAGACTCGGTATCCAGGTTCTACAAGACAACTTCGACAAGTTAAAACAAATCCAGCAACACTGCCCGAATGTGCCAACAAATCCCGATAGGAGCTGCACATATCTCGTTCTCAGGGCACACTCAGATGAGCGCTCCATACAACTAAAACCAAACCTCAAGTTTCCCCGAGGGGGCGCTGCACAGGACTCTAGTTTGGACCAACACTCAGAGGAGCACTGGCCCGGGGGGGGGGGGTTTAAATAAGATGACCCTTGGGCTCCGGAAATCCAAGGGAAAAAGAGGCTAGGTGGCAAATGGTAAAACAGGGTGGGAATTGCTGGAAGAGTTTTATTCAAGGCGATTTGTCAAGGGGTTCCCATTATTACCCAACCGCGTAAGGAACGCAAAATCTGGGAACATAACACCGATATGACGGAAACTAGGGCGGCAAGAGTGGAACAAAACACTAGGCAAAAAGTCCAAGCCTTCCACCCTTTACCAAGTATATAGATGCATTAAGATAACAAGATAATATAATGATATCCCAACAAGAAAATAATGTTCCAACAAGGAACGGTCTCCAATCTTCACCTGCAACTAGCAACGCTATAAGAGGGGCTGAGCAAAGTGGTAACATAGCCAATCAACGGTTAGAGGTTTGACATGGCAATTTGGGAGGCATGATAAGCAAGTGGTAGGCATCATACCATAGGCATAGCAAAAGAGCGAGCATGTAGCAAGCAAAGATAGAAGTGATTTCGAGGGTATGATCATCTTGCCTGCAAAGTTGTCAGAGTTGACTGGATCCTCGAAAGCAAACTCAGCGGGCTCCTCATTAGAGAACTCATCTCCCGGCTCTACCCAAACAAGAAAAACAAGCAAAAAGGACACAATCAACCACGTGCAAAGCTCAAACAACAAGATGCAAACATGGTATGCTATGCGGGATGCGATATGTGATGCATATGCAAGATTTGACAAGGAATGAATGAACCTGGCCTCAACTTGGAAATCGAAGAGTGCCACTGGAAAGGTGAGATTATTTCGGTTGAAATCAATATAAAGATCGCCGGAATCGGATGCACAGTTTGGAAATGGCAAGGAAAACAAATATGGTACCGGTCTGCGATAAACAGCAAGTAGCCATATAATGCAACAAGATAATTATGCTACATCACTCAAACATGGCAAAAAAATACATGGCAGGGATCCATTCATGATGCTTAACAAAAGATGAACACTGAGCTACGGCCAATTCATCCATTAACAGGTTCAAACAAGCATGGCAAAAGTGCAATTGGTAAATAGGTTTCAGACTTGGTGAAATTAACACAAGCCTGGAATTTTAGATCAGGTAGCACAATTTGGAGCAAGAAAACTAGATGCTACAGGAACCTAACATGGCAAAGCAAGGCATGGCATGGAGCTACTCAAAGAGCTTAACAAAAGTCCCTTAGTGAACTTGAGCCAAAAGGGATCAGAAAATACAATTGCAAGCATGTGAACATGGCAAAAACATAATCAGATTACAGACAGAGAAAAACTGGAACATGCAAATCTGTTAACGAGTAGACATGTTCAGGAGCTCAATGCACTCACTACAGAGCATGTCATGACAATCTAAGCATACACCCATAAAGAATACACATTGTATAAGCTAGACATGGCAAGAACAACAACATAGCATGCACGGATCAACTACAACATCCTCGGCAAAATCGCTAACAAGTAGGCAATCTGCCCAGATTCACGAAATAGCAAAAGTAGAGCTCGATTGACTCAAGCTAGGGTGCTCCATAATTTCAAACAAAGACATGGATGGATAGAGCACTACAAGATTAACAAATCATCCTAACTTATCATCCTCAAAAGAGGCACGGATCACTAGGAAACAACAGGAACATATGGCATATTGATAAAATCAGATCAAGGACTTAGTGAAATTGCTAAGTCCCTGAAATCAGCATTAACGAATGCACCACTTTGCAAGCTTGTGCTAGTCACCACACATATCACAAAAACACATGGATAGCACCTCTGTAAAGATGGCAAAGCATATAACAAAACTTATGTTGAGCTCAGGAGCATATCATGCACACAATAATCATGGCAAAAATGAAAAATAGCTATTTGGTGCAGTAGATCTGACAAATAACTCAAATAGCACTCTTCCAACAGCATTTTGGGCATCAACATAAGCTCAAATGAAAATGATGCAGTGAGATGAAATGATTTGCTCTCTAATACGAACATTTTAATATGCTACACGCCCAAAACGGATCTACGGATGCAAAGTTACGACACGATGAATAATGCTAAAATAAACCGGGACTTAGGGAAAAAATGAAGTCAACCCGGGCCGGGGTTGGTCAACACTGAGAGACCGACAGGTGGGCCCCGCGACGATCTCTCTATCCCCCCGTTGCCTTCTTCCTCCCGACAAGCGCCCGCGAGCCAAAGGCAGGGCGCACTGCGGGTGGCCATTCCGGCAAGGCCGCGCACACCGTCGAGATCGGGGAGACAAGGCGCTCCTGCCTGGACCGTCCCCTTTCGCCGCAGAGTGCTGGAGAGAGCAAGGCCATGGCCGTGGTGGAAGACGGCGTCGTGCTCTGGTGGACTTGCGTCTGTAGGCTAGAAGAGGAGGGGAGGGGCTACGAGTAGGTTCTAGGGGACTCAGGGGAGTTCCAGGGTGGTGGAGGAACAGAGGGAGAGGCTTGGGGTTGTGCCAATTTAGGCAGCGGCTGGCGATGGCTGTGGTGGCCATGGCAAGGCAGGAGAGCTCCTCTGGCTCGGTTAAGTTGCTGGGGAGGGGTTGGGAGTGAGGCGAGGCTGGTGGTGAGGTCAAACGGCCTCAGGGTGGGCTATATATAGCCGGGGCGAAGACACGGGCTCGGGTGCCGCCACGGAGGTCCGGCCAATGCTCTGGCGAGGCTCAGTGAGCATGGGGTGGCACGGGATCACGACGAGGGAGGTGTGAATGACCTACGGAGGAGCACGGGGTAGAAGAGGCCGAGGGGCACAGAGGGGAAGCGGCCAAGGTGCCATCAATGCTCGGTCGGCGACAGTGCGCCCGTGGGCACGCAGCGACGAGCATCGATGGAGAAGCAGACGGAGGGGGCAAGGGCTCAGGGCGACGCATTCAATCACAGGAAGGCCACTGGACAAGGTTGCGAGTCAAGACGAGGAGAGCACGGACGAGCACAGTGCCGAGGTCATGCCAGAGCGTGTTTAATGCATGCCAGGGCCATGGTCACCGCGTGAACTGGGAGGAGAAGATGCGAAGGGTTGGCAAATGTTTTCTAGTGGGGAGTCCATCTAGGGGAGGTTGGAACTGAGGTGGTAGCTCACCCAAAGATGTTGTGGTTAAATGGTAAGTGAGCTCTGAAGTTTACTGTATCAATCTTGATCACGTTGCAGTGATCAACAGAGCTGAGATTAGAGCCAAATAGGATGTCAGGGGAGTTTAGGTTAGGAAGGACTACAGTTCTATGAATTTTGGAAGGAAATGGACCAAAATTTAGAGCATCTCCAGCCGGCCCCCCAGGAAGCCCCCCACGCTCGTTTTTGCACACCGGCGGATAAAAATCTTCCCACTCATGGCCACAAAGTCTCCTTTTTTCACCGGATGAAGCAAAAATCGGCGCCGGCAGCCCGAACCCAAACCCAGGAACCTGGGGACGCCTGGGGGGGCTAATTTCGCCATTTTGCAGGCGCTGCCACACATGTAGTCACCCATCTCCTCTCTCCTCCACCTTTTCGTCTCTCTCTCCCCACATTTTCGTCTCTGTTTCCCCACCTTTTCCTCCTCCCGTCGCTGCGCTTGCCTCCTCTCCAGCTCGCCCTGTCGGCCGCCACGGCGCGTCCAGTCCTCGTCGATGTCGCCGTCCCCGATGCCCATGGACGACATTCCCGACCACTAGCGTCCAGGGACACTACAAAAAAAAGACACATTCGTGACATTTTGGGCCGAACGAATTTTTTTTGTCATACATATGACAGTTCTATGACGATAATTGTGACAAAACCCAGTATCATCATAGATTTGGTGGGCTCCTACTTTTATGACAAAAAATCATGACAGAAAATGGGCTTTTCATCCTGGGCGGGCCGGAGACGCAGCTGCATGACATTCTTTGGGCCGTCCATGACAGAAAAAACCGTGGTAGAAGCGAGGGGGAGGAAACTTTCGGGGAGTTCCTGGTTACGGTGGGAGGTCGGGGGCCGAGCGATGCGTGTTTCTCTCGTACACGTACGCGGGTGTGTGCGAGGCATTGGCTCTAACTGAACCCAAGTGAGGCGTTGGGCTCTAACTAAACCCTAGCGATTGCACTGCAGGCTACGTGTTACTGAACCCGAGCGATCGATCGATGGCTGTTAACTGAACCCGATCGAGCGATTCCTTCGGTACTGCTGCTAACTGAAGCCGATCGATGCTGCCTCTGGGATGAACAGTGAGCGTTGTCGGGGGGGTTGGATGAACAGTGAGCGGTGGCGTTGCCTCTGGATGAACAGGACCCCGTGGTCTGGTGGAGGGCTGGATGAACAATAAACGGTGGAGGGGTGCCCGTGGAGGGGTGGTTGAACAGGACCCCGTGGTGTGGAGGGCTGGATGAACAGTAGACGGTGGAGGGGTGGTTGAACAGGACCCCGTTGTGTGGAGGGCTGGATGAATAGTAGACGGTGGAGGGGTGGTTGGACAGTAGCCGGTGGAGTAGCGCGCGGTGGAGGCTGGATGAACAGGAGCCCGTGGAGGCAGGAGGAGGTCGACGGTAGCCCGTGGAGGCTAGAGGAGGTCGACGGTGGATATGAACAGTATCCCGTGGAGTCCCGTTTTGCGGTACGCCACACCCCTCCCGATGAACAGGACCCCCGTTTCAACCGTAGCGCTCCAACACAAGTCCGTTTCATCCGTTTTGCGGTACGCCACACCCTCCCGATCAACAGGACACCCGTTTCGACCGTAGGAGGTCCGTTTCGTCCGTTTTGCGGTACGCCACACCCCTCCCGATCAACAGGACCCCCGTTTCGACCGTAGGAGGTCCGTTTCGTCCATTTTGCGGTACGCCACACCCCTCCTGATGAACAGGATCCCGTTTCGAATGTGGCCGGTCGAACACAAGGCCGTTTCCTCCGTTTTGCGGTACGCCAGGCCTCATTTCCATCGCCTGTTCCGTCCAAGCCCTCCCGATGAACACGACCACGCATTCCGTTCCGACCCAGCCGGTTGGCTCCCACGTGTTCCGTTGCCTCCCGATGAACATGATGCATTCTATTGTCTCCCGATGAACACGACACATTCCGTTGCCTCCCCATGAACACGACACATTCCGTTGCCTCCCCATGAACACGACGACGACGCTGTTTCTCCGATCCGACCAAGCCATGTACACGAGCCCTGGCCGTACGTATGCGCAAGTAGGCGTTCGAGACCCCGCCCATATGTACACAAATGTGGCCGTATTTTCTTTCTTGCACCCTGGCCGTTGTACGTACGTGTACATGCTACGTGCGTGCCACTACTACGACACGTGCACGCCTCTACTACGACACGTGTGCACCTCTACATCAACCAGTATGTACGTACACGTTCGCGACCAGAATGACAACGCTACGTATGCTTCGACCAGGTGGGTCCCGACTGTCAGGCACTTCCTTGCGTGCGAAGATGTAGCTGGTGGGTCCCAACAGTCAGGGGGGGCGAATCGTTTTGTTTTTTTGCTCGGACGCACTTCCTTGCGTGCGAAGGTGTAGCTGGTGGGTCCCAACGGTCAGGGGGAAACATTTTTTTGCGAAATACGGTGGCCCATTCGGTTGGTCCCCGCTGTCAGGTGGAGGAATAATTATTTTGCACGTAATAAGGAGGCACTTCCCTGCTGCGGCCGTGGACCCAGCTGTCAGCCTCTCCACGTACAGTCCACGTCTGATGGAAGCCGTTCCTTGACCATGTTGACCACGCCGCGCTGAGAGCACCAGGGCGGTGGACGACGGCGAGGCCTAGGAAGGGGACGATGCGGAGCCAGGGAAGACGCGGCAGTGGATGCCCACGCGTAGAGGAGTACGAGGGTTCACTGGTTCTCTGCGGTGTGAGGCTGCCGTCGCTGCAGAATAACAGGGGGTGTGGGTGTGTAGAGGGATGGCCTGGCCAGCGGTGGGAGTAGTAGGGGGCGGTGAGGCCTCCACCGCATCACAGCCGGCCACGGGAGGCAGGAGCACGAGGCATGACCAGTGCTGGTTTGGGCGGCTGGAGCAAGAAGACCAGAGGTTGAAGAAGCACTACGGCCGTTGGATGGACATCGTACGGTCACTGGAGCTAGAATCGTGCATATTGACTAAGTTGACAAAGCCCTCCGTCCCTGTCAACTTAGTAGGCCCACAAGCAGCCTGCCACTATACTGGGTCCCAGCTAACAGGGGGAGTATTCATTTTTTTGTGCGTAATAAGGAGGCACTTCCTTGCGTGCGAAGATATAGCTGGTGGGTCCAAGCTGTCGGCGGCGGTAACATTTTTTTCGTGAAATACAGAGGCCCTTTCAGTGGGTGCCTGATGTCAGGTGGAGGAATCATTATTTTGCGCGTAATAAGGAGGCATTTCCTTGCGTGTGGCCGTGGACCCAGCTGTCGGCCTCTCCACATACAGTCCACTTCAGATGCATGTCGGCCGTTGACCATGTTGACCAGGTCGCGCTGAGAGCACCAGGGCGGTGGACGACAGTGAGGCCTAGGAAGGGAATGACACGGAGGCAGGGAAGACTCGGCAGTTGTTTCCCACGCGGAGGGGAGTACGACTGTACGAGGGTTTACTGGTTCGTCTGCCGTCGCTGGAGAATAACAGTAGGTGTGGGTGAGTAGAGGGATGGCTAGGCCAGCGATGGGAGTACGGTGGGGCGGTGAGGCCTGCACGGCAGCATAGCCGGCCGTGGGGAGGAGGGAGCAGGCAGTCTCGCCGACACTTGTTTGAGCGGCTGGAGCAGGAAGAGCAGAGATTGAAGTAGCACGACGGCCGTTCGATGGACATCGTATGGTCACTGGAGCTAGAATCGTTCATATTGACTAAGTTGACAAAGCCCTCCGTCCCTGTCAACTTAGTAGGCCCACAAGTCAGCCTCCCACCATGGTGGTCCCAGCTAGCAGGGGGAGTATTCATTTTTCTGTGCGTAATAAGGAGGCACTTCCGGTGGGTCCGAGCTGACAGCGGGGGGAACGTTTTTTTCACGAAATACGGTGGTCCGTCCGGTGGGTCCCAGCGGTCAGGGGCAAACGTTTTCGTGAAATATGGTGGCCCGTCCGGTGGGTCCCAGCAGTCAAGGGGGAAACGTCTTTTCCATGAAATACTGGTGGCCCGTCCGGTGGTCCCTGCTGTCAGGTGGAGGAATAATTATTTTGCGCATAATAAGGAGGCACTTCCTTGCGGCTACCATGGACCCAGCTGTCAGCCTCTCCACGTACACTACTCTTCCGATGGAAGTCGGTCGTTGACCACATTGACCACGCAGCGCCGAGAGCACCACGGCGGTGGACGACGGCGAGGCCTAGGAAGGGGAAGACGTGGAGCCGGGGAAGACGCGACAGTGGATGCCCACGCGGAGAGGAGTACGAGGGTTCACTGGTTCGGCTGTGGTGTGAGGCTGCAGTCGCCACAGAATAACATGGGGAGTGGGTGAGTGGAGGGATGGCCTGGCCAGCGGTGGGAGTAGTATGGGGACGGTGAGGCCTCCGCGGCAGCATAGCCGGCCAAAGGAGGCAGGAGCATGCGGCACGACCGGTGCTGCTTTGGGCGGCTGGGGCAAGAAGACCAGAGGTTGAAGAAGCACTACGGCCGTTGGATGGACATCATTGACCACGCTACGCCAAGAGCACCAGGGCGGTGGACGATGGCGAGGCCTACGAAGGGAACAACACAGAGCCGAGGAAGACACGACAGTGGCTGCCCACGCGGTGGAGAGTACGAGGGTTGACTGGTTCGGCTGCCGTCGCTGGAAAATAACAGGAGGTGTGGGTGAGTAGAGGGATAGACAGGCCAGGGATGCGAGTATGATGGGGCCGTGAGGCCTGCCCGGCACCACTGCCGACCACGGGAGGCGGGAGCACGCGGTTCCGACGGCGCTGGGCGGCTGGGGTAGGAAGATCAGAGACTAAAGAAGCACGATTGCCGTTAGATTGACATCTAATGGTCTGATGCTGGTAGAGTCGATTGTTGACTAAGTTTCTTTTTTGAGAAACCTTGTGTACGCATGAACTTAGTAGGCCCACAAGTCAACCTCCAAATCTGTGGCAGACAACATAAAGCCCATTTGCTATTTTTTATAATTTGCAGCCCATTTGCTAATTCTTAAGTAATTTATTACAACCCATTTTCTACCCAAGACCATGGTAAAAAAGTTCAACCTTATTTTGCATATTTTGGTGGAGTCCGAACTGTTGTAATCCCGAAATGATAAACATTTTTAAGAACTTATTGATTTGCCAAAAAAATCGTTTTGTTTTTGTAAGCAAATAAGACGTGGGACAATTGAGTTGGTTTAAGGGAAAACCAGTGGTAAAAAATCAGTGCTGGGTGGGAAAAAAACAAAAATAAGGATGTAAATATGAAAAGGGAATTTTATGTGTTTTCAATATAATGATACATGTATATGAACTAGTAAAACTATAGGTAGAGATTAGAAAACGGATGTAGGACATGCGTTTCAAGAGGATAATAGAACTGGGTTGTGTGTTTGATTCAGTAAAAAAAACTACATGCGGATGTTGTAAGACAAAATATAACTAACGTTGGTGGGCCAGAGGCCAGTAGATACCTGCTGGATCTTTGTGCCCCATTGTCATCATGTGCTGGGCCTGTTAAAAACAAAACCAACCCTGGGCAGTCTACAGCCCAGTTGAAACTTGCTCGACCTGAAAAACAATATACGTGCTCAATAAACGAGAGAATTCTGCAAGTATAGACTGATAACTGGGATGCAACATAGATATTGTTTTTTATCGTGATAATAAGTGCATGCACTTGTTTCGAAAAAATTGGAGAACTGTGAATTCGAACGGCGGGTGCTTATGCTACCCATCAAATAAAAATCAGGTGCCTGAAAATTCGTTTCGAAACAAATGATTCAGCTTTATATCCACGCCGACCCTCGGCATGATGGTTGGAAGCAAATGCAAGTTCATACCAAAAGATCGTTAACAACAATACCAACTTGCGGACGACAAGGTAGTACAACTACCAATACCAAACTAACTTATAATCTTTTTACTCCTGGCCCTAGTGTTCGTCTGGTAGAAAATCTTGCAGAGCACCAGCTCCCGCTCCTTCTCTTGCTCCAGGTCCCCAAGGTGGTATTGGTGCATCACCCAGTTGGTCCTCTGCTGGTCGAAGTTCTTGTTGGTGTGCAGCACCAGAACCTTTTTTGTTGCCCGTCTGCCGGCCGTTGACCATCACCGACAAGGTATTGCCAGTCTTGTGCCACATCGCGTGCATGCCGCACTCCGACTGTATCTTGCGACGCGTCCACGTGCCCCTTTTGAACGCCCTGGAATTGCGCTGGAAGAAATGCTTCCTTAGGCCACTCAGTGTGATACCTGCAGTATTGTGGAATACATGTTTTAGTGTACCTAGTTGGCATTTTCATAACATCTTTGACATGTTGCAGTCACTTGTTTCACTTTTTATTAACTGTCAAATTGTAATTGCTTCACCAGGTCTGCGTCTAAAAAGAAAAATAGAGCTATAAACAAAGGAATATGTTTGTGCAAGTAGACGGCCGATCGGTGTCTTACCTGGAAGTTTCTCAGGTTGGGTGTAGCATATGGTGTGCTCGCTATCGATGGTTGGTATGAACAAATCGATGAGAGACTAAAATCTCGCACCGTCAGCACTCACTTTGGCCTCAAGGTGCTCGATCAGCTCCTGATCCGTGGGATCGAACTTGACGCCACCCGGCAACACCGGCCAATCCTTCTTCGACTTGCATCGATTATTCCAGTTATATGGTACTCAATGTATGATCAATCGACTGTGTTAAGTGAATGATGAAAGATTTTGACAGATAAGTGGTACTCCAAATCTTAAGTCCAAAGTACCCGAACACGCCACCGGGATTCTTGTGTCACCTCACGCACAGTGTGTTGTCACGTCAATTCAATGTGTGGACATGATGAATAATTTTACCGACGTATACTAGTACTGCTACTGTACTGGAGTACTTACTAGTCGTATTTAGTGTCACAATTTATACATAGGTTTAACTAACAAGTACGCACTTGAAGCCTAACTGATATATATATGGCTTCTGCACAACATCTCCATCATCATTATCAGTACATCCTATGCAGGTGAGTTAGGATGTACTTGATCCCAGGAAGGTATCTATCCTTCAAACCAGAGTGCTTCAAACTAACAACAGTACATAATATCCAACAAAAGAGGGTCGTGCTATAGCAACAGAATACATGGCTTAGTCTAGATATCAGCACGAATCAAGTTGTGCATATTTGCTGTTGGCATGAACCACATCGCTGCATGTCGGGTTTGCAAAAGCCATCCATCGCATGGAAGCTTGATGCCTTTCCCACACTGAAGAATATCTGGCAACAAGCTGTGTCGACGAATCTCTGGATATGGTGATTCATGAAACCCATGGTATGATGTGTAAACACAGCCCCCCCCTCACGAATGGAAGTTGCATAGCACAGTAATCATCGCCGGTGATATGATCGATGATTGGTTGGATGATCGGATAATTGAGCCCGAGGAACAAGGAGTGGTTGCCGAGGCTGTAAACCCGCCTCCAGTTGAATACGCCTGGCCCAACGGAGCTGGGATCTTTCTCGAACACGAAGCAGCCATAGCCATCAATGTCATGAACGCCCCATGCATTGTACTGCATGTGGTTTGATGTAATGGTTTGGTCAATTTGGTACGTGCGAATGAGCATCAAATGACCACCATCAGCTGAACGAGCAATAAACCACCACCCATCGGCTGGTATGATTCCAGGTCCCGGAATCATGAAGGCCAGCGCATTTGCGTCTGCTGCAACAATTCAAATTGGAGACCAAAAGGACAAAAATAAACAATCATGTTCAGAGTATGTGTGGAATTAAGATTATTATAACAGTGACACATATCATAGACAGAGAATTGCAATGTCGTGGTCATAATCATACCCCAAGTTAAAAAAATAAGCCAATGGCTTTCATATTCTAGCAATATGTCATGGTTCAAACATCATGTAACAATGAGAGGAAAACAGCTATGACAGCGCCTACTCATATTCTACCATAGCACTTACTACTACTATTCTCATATCAACTCTAAGCAATAACATGCGTTGTTATAAAAATCTTGTAAACGAGAGTAACATATAGCAATCATGATGTTATGCTCATAATATGTATTCTAACAATCATTAGATGCCAATTGTTCTCATATCAACTCTAACAATAACATGTGTTTTCATAAAAATCTAGGAAATGAGAGGAACATATAGCAATGATGTGGTTATAGACATGCTATGCACTCTAAATTTGTAACAAATGAACAGGCAGTCATATTCATAAGGTAAACATGAGATGAGATAGAACAATTACACGACGATAGATTCCACCAGTATAGGAAGCCAATCTGTGCGTCGACCGCCTAAACGATGCCATTGTGCACTATAGCATTAGACAGAAATGTTGCCTCAATAGGATTGATGATGAGCCATAACCATGTATGGCGACCGGATTCCAGACAGACTAATCCCATGTTGAACAAGGCAATGAGCTTGTAATCCATGTAGTCTTTTGATGGTGTGGGCACTTCGCAGATTACAACTTTTTGCAAACAGAGGTCGAGCCAAAAGCTTGACGCGTCTCGTGCGTAGTAGGCAGGAGTGTCCGGCGGGCCGCGAGGCTCGATGGCGGCGGTATCCAACGATGGAAGGGTGATCTCTCGCTAGGTGTAGATATCCACGAGACGCCACGGACTACCGGTGTGGTGGATGAGGATGATCCAGTTGGCCTTCATGCCCGCCCAGTAGTGGCCACGCATGAAGGACAAGTGGACGGGTAGTGGTAGCATGTCGAGGGGCACCACGGAAACCTCCGTATGATCGTCAAGTCAATGTCTGGGCCACCTGCGAGGATCGTGCATCAGCAAGCAGGGTGTCTTGAAAAGAGTCGGCCAGTTGCAGACGAGTAGACGGTACAAAGACACCGAGCATGCAGCCAGACAGACAGTGCTGAGTAGGTCCATATGACTACAGATCTGCTCCAAGAGAACATTGGGGAGGGAATTCCAATCGTGGCTCTGCGTGTTAGTCGGTTCTGCCATTGGGGTTTTCGGTGCCTGCGAGCCAGCGAGGAAGTGGATTCGGGCGGGCGAGCGAAGAAGGTTCTCCTCGTGTGGCCGAGCAGTGAGCGGGGGGATATGGTACGCGCGAGCTACCAAGGAAGATGGCGTAGGCAGGTGAGCAGTGAGCGGGGGTAAATGGTGTGCGGCCAACGATGGGGAAGAGAGGAGGAAGAAGAAGAGAGGAGGAAGAAGAAGAGATGGCAGTACTGGGTAAGGCTGATTTAGTAACACCAACACGCTGGTTCAGCTTATTAATTACGTGTCCCATCTGCTGTACCGTGTATTGTCACTTCACTGCGAAGACTAGTTGAATAGTTCTCTCTGACCGAGATGGGGAATAATGGATCGCGAGGACTTCCTTTCTACAGTATCCCTATGCCTCTACGCTCACTTCACTCATTTTGCTCCGTACCTAGTCACTTGTTGAAATCTGTAGAAAGACGAATACTCCGTATTTGGGAACAGAGGGAGGCTTTTACTCCATACTATTTGGGAACAGAGGGAGTATCACCATATGGAGGGAACATAGGAAGCTTGAAATATGAACATGTCAATGGGAGGGAGTAAGCCCCATGCATGCATGCATGCATGCATGCAACACTCACATGTACACATGGACGCACGCAACACTCACGCACCCATGCGGCACACAACACACGACGCAACACACACGCTCACGCTCAAGTGCTCAGCCTACTCCCTACGTCCGTGAAAGACTGTACATTTAGAGTTTTACACATTGACCAGGGCATAATTAACGCCCAAAAGTAGCAGACTTATGTGTGCATGCGACCATTGAGATAAGAAGATTAAATGAAGGCCGTTGTATGCTGTAATTAAGGATAGACATGTAGCCTATACCTACAGCACAAGTTGGTGCATTAGTCAATCAATATCGATTTAGATTAAAGGCTAAATGTATTGGAAGTGTAGATGTACATCATGTACTACACTCTTTGTTTTATAGCCGATGTACACTCTTTGTTGGAAGACCGAGGGAGGACACGTGCATGCACTCACATACACAGCCAGGGCGGTTCGCGTGCAAGGGTTGGACTTGTGTCGCGCTTGCGTAAAGTTTTGTTTAACTGATTTCTTTGCTCTGCCAACTAACAGGTGGGACCCAGAAACCAGGTGACAATTTAACCAGTCAACAAAGTGCCACGTCGACTATGTGGCCGGTCAGTAGGGTGCAATACGGTGCTCTACGATGAGCTAGTGATCGTATAATCGCCGCAAAACTATATATAGTGACCGTAAAGAGCGTATTGTTACATACGTTGACCGCCAGTGTATTTTTCTCGTTTCAAATTAAGCCATATTAATTGGAAAGGACGCAGTATGGACTACTACTACTAGTACTAGTACTGCTTTGATGTGTCCCGTCAACTCGCCGAACAAGGAGAAGCTTGCTTACTACGCCTCTCCCTCGCCCACGCGCGCGGTGGTTCGCAGGACGAGGAGAGGGTTTTGACTACAGAGCCCTCTCCCTCTCCCCCTCCCTTGCCCTCGCCCTCGCGGTGGACGTGCAGCAGTTCAATTGGTGTTAGATTGCGAGAAGCATATTGTACTGTAGTATCATCATTGTTGGACCTTCCAAAGAGGCGAAGAGCCAAGTGCAAGGTTCACACGAGTACGAACTGTTGAACCTCCCGAAGAAGCAAAGAGCCAAGCGGAAGGTTTTATAGGAGTTGTCATCCTAGTAGGAGTGTACTACAACTATAGAGAATGATGCTACTGTATGATGCTGCCACGTCATGTATATCCAAAGCTGTGCCACCTTTTTTTTCTCAAAGAGTGTGTTGGAGCCCATGCAACAACTACACAAGTTGCACGTACACATAACACATTTACTAGTAATAAATTCTAAAGGAAAAATGCCAGTATGCCACACAAGTTCATCTCCAGTTCATGTGATAAATTTGTGCACGACTAGTCTACATATATTCACAGCGCTATCATTCACAATTACCGTACTCCACTTACACGTTATAGATGGGCTACATGTCCTCCTCCAGGTTCCAGTCCCAGGTGTTCTTCATGGATGGCACGATCCATAGCGGTGGGCAACGGGATTCATTGTCGCAGCTTTCTAGTCCGGTTCCACACGATGGAGACTCATCCAAGCTGAAGCGGCATAAATTAGGGATAGCGTGTCCCAGCATGTCATTCATCCGGCGGTGCGCACTGAAGACACAACCATGCTTCATGAACGGTAGGCCTTCCGTGTCGTGCACGGAAGGTGGCATCCGCTTCACAATGGGGTAGCTGTCCCCGATGAAAAGCAAGTACTCTCCAAGAGTGTTCCTCGGCACCCACGTAGCATCACAGGGGTCGAATTCGGCGCCGTTCATCTGGTACACGTGACATCCCAGATCTGGACACATGGTGACGTACATAGTCAAGGTCCATGCATAATAATGTTGTGCTCAAATATGGCGGTCAGTAATACTGTGCAGCAAATTGTACTATTCCGGTATAGAGGAAGTAAAATAACCGGCTTATTATATATAGCCACTCTTGGCTACATGGATGAGATAGTAAGACATGGAAAAACAAAAATGGTGGCAGCTAGTGGGTTCAAGTCTTCAAGGGCCTAGCTAGCTATACACGTCCTCCAAGGTAAAAAGTACTCCTACTAGTACTACAAAGTATACTACTAGTACAACAATGAAAGAGAAGGCGAGAGGGTTAAAAATGGAATACCTGGGTAGATGGTGACGGTCCGATCGTGGTAGATTGTGTGACCATGTTGCACATCAGTGGTACCATGGGTAACGACTGCTAAGATAGTTGATCCCAATATGCCAAAGTCGGCTACAAGGTTCCAGGTTAGACCAAATCGCGGATGCAAATGCACATCCAGGATCGGCGATCTTATTTTGATCGGGGGATGACTGGTCCCTGCAAAATAATGGAGTACCGTTAGGGATGCAAATGATGGTTTGTACATTCTGTTTGTAATCTCCCGTACCGTAGGATGGCAACCAGATGAAACAATTCCCCTGGCTTGTCACCGCAAAGATGCGGCCTAGATGGCGCACGACGTCTTCGAATGTGTAGGGGTACAAATCTGCCGCCGCCAACATGCGCTAGCCTCTGCCGTTACTGCCTCTTGCATTGATGGCAATCCTTATGTCGAACACCACGATGAGATAGTAATCATCGTAGCCGTGTCGCTTTGTCGGTGGTTCCGCAATTGCTATCTTCTTCAATCTCATGTAGGCATCATCATATGTATTCAAGCCCAGCCAGTCCAGAAGGTCGATCCCAATGGTGGAGAAGGGGTCTACCGGAACGGCCGCACTGCTGTGGATGTTGTGCAAAATGATGGTGGTATCCGGCCGGAGGTATGAAAGCCAATCTTCGTTGGCATCGACCCAGACCTATATATAAGACGGTGGGCAGCGGAGAAATTACAGGATGGAAATGGAATAACTAAGTACTACAAGATCAAACTCCATTACTGACCTGCTCATCGGACAAAATCCGACTACCTCTCAACGTCGGCAACTCTAGCGGAGTCAACGTGCAACCATGGCCAGGGAGCGGTGGACTGTTCAAAGGATTGTCCCATAGAAGAACCTTCTCCTCGAGGACGCATGGAAGACCAACAAGCATGGCCTGTTTAAGCAGCGTCTTGAAAAAGTTGGTGCAGGAAGCATCGAGTCTTGCGGCGGTGAGGACGTCGGAGCGGCGTGCGATTTCTCCCACATGATCGTCGTCCAAGGTCTCCTAGCCCCGTCGAGGAGGAGAACCGCCTGATGAATCCATGGGAGCAGCGACGAACTGCCTTCTCTTCGGGGGGGAACTGGCGAGGAGGAGATAACAGCGTAGTAACCGCAGGGCCTCGTCCCTTCCAACTGTAGATCATTCCTCAGCGATGTCTCCCTCTCTCTCACATGACTGCATGCGGTGGCGCTGGCCTATGAGAAGCTCGCGTGGAGATAGCAATTTTCTCTCCAGAAGAGATTTTTTTGAAAGAAAGGGATTATGGAACGTTATGGGTTACATTATACTGTAAATAATAGCACCAGTAAGAAATTTTTGGCACTAGGTAGTAGTTTTTGGTGTGGATTAAGAAATTTTGGGCATGTTTTTGCCATTTTCTGTACACGCCAACTAGTGTCAAAAAACGTCTTACATTATGTGACGGAGGAGTATGTACTCGTACTGTAGCAGTACTAGCACTACTTTTCTTAACTACTAGTGCGATGTACTGTACTTCTAGTCTAGTCTAGTATAGTGCACCAGTTTTGAACTCTTGAATCTCAAGGCCAAGGAGCTACAGTTGGAAGTGGATGGTACTACTGTTCTCTAGAACCATCGCTGTTCCCAATGCCCCACCAGGCTTTTCCGGCTCCTCGCGCTTAATTAGGAGGTGCTAGTTTAAATATGCTACTAGCTGATGAGGAAGCTGCAAGCGAGGTGGGGCTAGGGCGAGCACACGAGCCATGGGATGCTGGGAAGGAAAACCCGTTCACGTGGCTAGGCTGTCGAGTGCACCCAGATTGTGGGGCTGCACGTTCGTTTGACTTCAAAACTCAAACTACCCGTGTAAAATATTGGCTCGCAGCGAAATGTAGTAGTACTATTTTTTTAAAAAGGCCACCGTGCGTTTGGTCGGGATCGAACCCACAAAACGAGGTATACACTCCCGTGACCACTAGTAGTACTCGTTGGAGTACAACGCAACCTAAAATCGCCTTTTGTCGCTAGTAGTACGTACATTGTTCCTTACAAGAAACCCCTATCATCTGCTGCTGGCTATAAGCCAGTGCCATGTCATCTACAGCCCATCTTATAGCCAACATGTACAATAATAGATCAAAAGAGTGTACTAATTTTTTATTATGTGGCCCACTTCTCATTCTCACAAAGTGCCTAGGAGCACGTGCCAGAGCTGGCTCTTCACGAAGAGCCCGCTTACCTTCTCTCTCCTCTTCTCTTTCCTCCAACTAAGCAGGAATATACTAGTTTATTTCTTATAGCCCACTGACTCAGCTCTATTGTACTTGCTCTAATAATGCAAGAAACCACTAAAATGCCAAGAAACTACTACCACTTGCATACGTGGCAGACTTAAGATAAGACTACCTTATCAACCATTGTACATGCTCTTACCAACAAAAATCCTCGAGTGACCTCCTACCTCCGGCCCCTCCACCTAATCATCCTCGGCCATGGGACGCAGCTACCGCCGCCGGCAGAAGGTGAGGTCAAAACCGCCGGCGGTGCGGAGCCCATGTTGCGGCAGCCCGGATGCCAGCTCCGTCCGGCGCTCGCGGCCACTAGCTAGCCAAGATAGCTCTGTCCAGCTGCTTGTCTGCAAGGTTTGCTAGCTAGATTGGCACGGCAGCGCGGCGGCTTGCTCACACGCGCCGCGCTAAGGCCAGCCATCTGGCTCGAGCGAAGGCTAGTGCGGCGGCTTGCTCGCTCGTGAGTCACGCTCGGGCCAGCCTACCAACCCGTGCGGAGGCCAGCACGGCGTCCGGCCCGTCCGGCGGAGCGGCAGCCAACTCGCTCATCACCGGCGCCACCGACGAACACGCATCAGTACTGTTTGAAGTAATGTTCAGGAAAAATAATGATTTGAGGGGGAATAACAGGATAGAAGGTCAGATGTGGGTCCCTCGTGTCAACGGTCAAACAAAATGTGTTGGTTTAAGCTGCCTCATCAGCACGGACGTGTGGGCCAACCCTGTCATAAATGGGTTTAAACGAACCTAATCGGTAGGAGTACTAGGTAGTTTTTGGCATGGATTAAGAAATTTTGGGTATGTTTTTGCTATTTTTTGTATAATAGATTCTTCCTAGGGCTGGTTGAAAGTGGTAGTTTTTTTAAATACTCTACATATTGTAAGTAGGAGTGAAAGTTAAGCTTTGGAAGCCAATAAGCAAGGCTAGTTACATAGTGCATATGTGTACATGATTAAAAGTAAATATCAACCATGAGTGACTAATATCTTGATGGAAAACTCAAAACTATGGAATACTAGGAAAAAATGCATGGTTGGAAATACTAGTAATGTTCATGTCCGTTGCAACGAATCATAATTAGAATAATACTTATTCACAAACTTGGTACAAAACACTCTAATTTTGATATACATATGTCACTAGAGATATATTATTTTTCAATTAGAATATATTCTTTGGGCTGTTTTGGTGAGGTCAGGGAGGGATGTGGTTGGTTTTAAGATACTAATTATGGGTTTTTCTGCAAATTGGTAGACAAGTGGGATGTTGGTGAGAAAAGGCAACAACTTACCTCACAATCGTTAGATGTAGATCTAATGGTCAGAAACGACGGATGGCAGACACACCAGCATCACCAACTTAGTCTTGTGTAGGAGTACTAGCAAGATCCGTGCATTGCACGGAACATCAAGATGCATTTTTTTATAAAACACTTGTTGTGATTGACCCTTGCGTGAGTAATCCCATGTGTAAAAAGTAATGATATCTCGAGAAATATGAGATAAGGTGAAGAGGAGTGGGGTGTGGTGGTGGTTGGTGGTCGGACTGAGCGGAGGCATGGGGATTGACGACGCCGGCAGCGGCCACCAGGCCAGTTTGTTCCAGAGGCTTCCTTTCTTAATTGCTCAACAATGAGGTTTGTTGGAGATAAGGATGAATGAGGAAAGGCCTTGTCTGCCAATGTGGAGAGGGGTGCAGGTATCTTTTAGTTTAATTTCGATCCGTCAGATATAGATCGGACAGTCTATATTGCAAGATGGCACACGTACCATCATCACCAACTTGGTTTTTTATAAGAGAAGAAATATAAGTATGGAGATACAAACGTATTATCGATACTTGCTTCCGTAAACTAGCATCTACATTCTATTCAACGCCTCGACATGTGGGGCCTTAGCACAATGACTTCCGACTGTGTAAAACAAAGATTTCCCATCACCGACAAGGAGGGGGTGACGGCGGCGCGCTTTTTGGCTTGCTCTAGTCCTAGTAGTCATACTAGGTGGTCTAAGCACGTGTAGATTTATTCTTTTTCACGTCTCGTGTTTGCCGTACTGCCACGACGGTTGATGAATAGATGGTAGTTATTCAAGGGGAAACCCTTATTGAGCGTGTTTGCGAGAGAGAGAGAGCCAGTGTGCGTGTGTGATATGTTAGAGACTGAGGCAATGATAATAGATTCTTTGTGTCTATGTGTGTGGAGGATAGAGAGAGACATGTACATGGGGCTTTGTGTTGTGTAACGTGGAAACACATATACATAATTAGAGAGTGAGTGTGTGAGATACACATGCGGACATGAGGAGAGATGAGGATCCAGATAAATGGGTGTTTGTGCGTGTCTGTGTGTGTTTGTGCACGCATTTGTGTGTGAGAGGGAGAGAGTGTATGTGGAGTAGAGAGACCATTGATGATGTAAACCTAGTATAAGGGAAGGGGGAATGGTGTGACATGTGTAGTAGCGAGATAGCACGGGTGTGATAACCCACAAGTATAGGGGATCGCAACAGTTTTCGAGGGTAGAGTATTCAACCCAAATTTATTGATTCGACACAAGGGGAGCCAAACAATATTCTCAAGTATTAGCAGCTGAGTTATCAATTCAACCACACCTGGAAACTTAATATCTGCAGCAAAGTGTTTAATAACAAAGTAATATGATAGTAATGATAACGGTAACAAAAGGTAATAGTTGTAAAAGCAATGTTTTTGGTATTTTGTAGTGATGATAGCAATAGCAACGGAAAAGTAAATAAGCGAAGCACAATATATGGAAAGCTCGTAGGCAATGGATCAGTGATGGAGAATTATGTCGGATGCGGTTCATCATGTAACAGTCATAACCTAGGGTGAAACAGAACTAGCTCCGGTTCATTGATATAATGTAGGCATGTATTCCGAATATAGTCATACGTGCTTATGGAAAAGAACTTGCATGACATCTTTTGTCCTACCCTCCCGTGGCAGCGGGGTCCTTACGGAAACTAAGGGATATTAAGGCCTCCTTTTAATAGAGAACCAGAACAAAGCATTAACACATAGTGAATACATGAACTCCTCAAACTACGATCATCACCGGTAAGTATCCCGATTATTGTCACTTCGGGGTTAAGGGATCATAACACATAATAGGTGACTATAGACTTGCAAGATAGGATCAAGAACACTCATATATTGATGAAAACATAATAGGTTCAGATCTGAAATCATGGCACTCGGGCCCTAGTGACAAGCATTAAGCATAGCAAAGTCATAGCAACATCAATCTCAGAACATAGTGGACACTAGGGATCAAACCCTAACAAAACTAACTCGATTACATGATAGATCCCATCCAACCCATCACCGTCCAGCAAGCCTACGATGGAATTACTCACGCACGGCGGTGAGCATCATGAAATTGGTGATGGAGGATGGTTGATGATGATGATGGCGACGGATTCCCCTCTCCGGAGCCCCGAAAGGACTCCAGATCAGCCCTCCCGAGAGGTTTTAGGGCTTGGCGGCGGCTCCGTATCGTAAAACGCGATGATTTCGTCTCTCTGATTTTTTTCTCATCGAAACTCAATATATGGAGGTGGAGTTGGAATCGGAGACGCAACAGGGGGCCCACGAGGTAGGGGGCGCGCCCTAGGGGGGTAGGCGCGCCCCCACCCTCGTGGCAAGGTGGTGGGCCCCCTGGCCTTCATCTTTGGCAGGTATTTTTCTTATTTTCTGAAAAGTGTCTCCGTGAAGTTTCAGGTCATTCCGAGAACGTTTGCTACTGCACATAAATAACACCATGGTAGTTCTGCTAAAAACAGCGTCAGTCCGGGTTAGTTCCATTCAAATCATGCAATTAGAGTCCAAAACAAGGGCAAAAGTGTTTGGAAAAGTAGATACGTTGGAGATGTATCAACTCCCCCAAGCTTAAACCTTTGCTTGTCCTCAAGCAATTCAGTTGACAAACTGAAAGTGATAAAGAAAAACTTTTACAAACTCTGTTTGCTCTTGTTGTTGTAAATATGTAAAGCCAGCATTCAAGTTTTCAGCAAAGATTATAACTAACCACATTCGCAATAACGCATATGTCTGAAGTTACTCATATCAATAGCATAATCAACTAGGGAGCCATAATAATAAAACTCGGATGACAACACTTTCTCAAAACAATCATAATATGATATAACAAGGTGGTATCTCGCTAGCCCTTTCTGAGACCGCAAAACATAAATGCAGAGCACCTTTAAAGACCAAGGACTGACTAGACATTGTAATTCATGGTAAAAGAGATCCAGTCAAGTCATACTCAATGTAAACTAATAGTAATGAATGCAAATGACAGCAGTGCTCTCCAACTCGTGCTTTTTAATAAGAGGATGATGACTCAGCATAAAAGTAAATAGATAGGCCCTTTGTAGAGGGAAGCAGGGATTTGTAGAGGTGCCAGAGCTCGGATTTGAAATAGAGGTGAATAATATTTTGAGCGGTATATACTTTCATTGTCAACATAACAACCAAGAGATGGCAATATCTTCCATGCTACACACATTATAGGTGGTTCCCAAACAGAATGGTAAAGTTTATGCTCCCCCTTCCACCACAAGCATCAATCCATGGCTTGCTCGAAACAACGAGTGCCTCCAACTAACAAGAGTCCCAGGAGGAGTTTTGTTTGCAATTATTTTGATTTAGTTTGCATAAAGCATGGGACTGGGTATCCCGGTGACCATCCATTTATCTCGGGAGTGAGGAGCGGAGTCCACTCCTCTTGAGAATAACCCGCCTAACATGGAAGATACGGACAACCCTAGTTGATACATGAGCTATTCGAGCATACAAAACAGGATATTTATTTGAAGGTTTAGAGTTTGGCACATACAAATTTACTTGGAACGGCAGGTATATACCGTATATAGGTAGGTATAGTGGACTCATGTGGAATAACTTTGGGGTTTAAGGAGTTTGGATGCACAAGCAGTATTCCCGCTTAGTACAGGTGAAGGCTAGCAAAAGACTGGGAAGCGACCAGCTAGAGAGCGACAACAGTCATGAACATGCATTAAAATTAATCAACATTGAATGCAAGCATGAGTAGGATATAATCCACCATGTACATAAATATCGTGAAGGCTATGTTGATTTTGTTTCAACTACATGCGTGAACATGTGCCAAGTCAAGTCACTTAAATCATTCAGAGGAGGATACCACCCTATCATACCACATCATAACCATCTCAATAGCATGTTGGCATGCAAGGTAAACCATTATAACTCATAGCTAATCAAGCATGGCACAAGAAACTATGATCTCTAGTTGTCATTGCAAACATGTTTATTCATAATAGGCCGAACCAGGAACGATGAACTAATCATATTTACAAAAACAAAAGAGGTCGAGTTCATACCAGCTTTTCTCATCTCAGTCAGTCCATCATATATCGTCATAATTGCCTTTCACTTGCACGGCCGAACGATGTGAATAATAATAATAGTGCACGTGCATTGGACTAAGCTATAATCTACAAGCATTCAATAAACAGGAGAAGACAAGGCAATATGGGCTCTTTTGTCAGATCAACAATAATGCATACAAGATCCTTTTCAACAATTTAATTATGGTCTCCTCCTATCAACCCCCGAAGAAAAGAAAAGAAATAAAACTATTTACATGGGAAAGCTCCCAACAAGCAAAAGAAGAACAGGAAATCTTTTTGGGTTTTCTTTTTAATTACTACTACAAGCATGGAAAGTAAACCGATTAAAAGCTACAACTAAATTTTTTTTGGTTTTCTTAAGGTTTATTAAACACACAAGAAGAAGGCATAAAAAGGGAAACAAACTAGCATGGATGATACAATGAAAAAGTATGAGCACCGACATCTAGCAATGAGTGTGTGAACATAACTGTAATGTCGGTGGGAAATACGTACTCCCCCAAGCTTAGGATTTTGGCCTAAGTTGGTCTATGGCCACGGTTGGCCTGGAGGATATCCATAATAATAGTTGTTGGGGTCGTACTGTGATGAGGAAGAAGAAGGCTCAGATTGCCACTGGCTGACAATCATCTCCGGATCCCACTGGTAATTAGACTGTCGTGAAGGATCAAATTGTGGTTCCGGCTCTGGCTCCTCGGCTGGTGCAGAGTTCCGGTAGGCGTGGATAGCCGTCAACGGAAGAAGGTATGTGCCTACAGTCAAATCAAACAAAGAAGGAGCAGGTAAGGTAATAGTCTCAGGATGATGTTTATTAAAGAACAATTGATATTTAAGCTCTCCTTCCCTATTCTTAACAATAAAATCATGTGCCACCATACTTTTATAATCTAAATAAACACGGGGCAGCACCTTTTCTTCCTTCTCATAATGCCTAATAGGTATGTTAAAATGTGCATCTAGGCGTGTAGCATAGATGCCTCCAAAGATGGGGCCCTTGGTACGGTTCAGACTTAACTGTTTGGCAATAATGCTGCCCATACTAAAAGAGTTATCACCGTATAAACCGTGGTGCAAAATAATAATATCAGGGATACTCAGGTTTCCACAGTTTCCGCGACCAATTAAGCAACGACTAGCAAATAATGCAAAGTAGCGTAAAACATGAAAATGTATGCTAGTGATTCGTGCATCGGAAACCTTCCTTGTTTCCCCTACAGTGATAGTGTCAATAAATCCCTCCACATCATCACTATGTGGTTCTTCTATCTTGCCCCCAAAAGGGAGTAAACATATCCGACAAATATCATAAAGTGACATCTCCTTATGCTCATCATATAAATGAAATTCCACCGTAGGTGGTGAGTTCCTAGAATGAAAATGAAAGTTTTGCACAAGGGTATTTGTGAGCAAGAGATACTGATCGCATTGGTCATGGAGGAAAGCGTTAAGGCCTGCAGTCTGAGCCAACTCATGAAAATCTTCATAAATCCCGGCTGCTCTTAAGAAATCCTCGGAAGGCCATTCACACGCCCGAACCTCCGCGGTGCGAGGCAGATTATACTTAGGCTTCAGTGCCTTTTCCTTCGAGCTTTGGCTCGATGAGCCCCTCAAAAGTCTCCTCATCATTTTCTGAAAAATTCTGAAATTTTTAGTAACCTCAAAATAAAAGTAAACCAAACTCAATAATATTGATAGTAACTACTCCTACAAGTGCCTAGGGCCTATATCATGCATCAAAACTACTTTTGACCATATAAATTTGACATGCAAGCTCAAGAACAGGGTCACCTAAGCAACAAAAATTTTCAATGAATAAAGCACTAGAACAAAAACTAATTGGACCAATGGAGGAGTCACATACCAAGGAACAATCTCCCCAAGCAGTTTTGTGAGAGGTGCTTTGAGCAAGGAGATCGAAAATGGCAGCAAAACGAGCTTGGACTCGGGTTTGAGCTGGTTATTCGTGTTTGGGGGAGGATGAAGGAGTGCAGGAATAAGTGGAGGAGGGCCACCGTGGGCCCACGAGGCAGGGGGTGCACCCTCCACCCTCGTGGGTAGGTGGTTGACCCCCCTGGTGTGTTCTCAGTTCCATAAATCCTGAAATATTCTAGAAAAAATCATATTTAATTTTCAGGGCATTTGGATAACTTTTATTTTCGAGGTATTTTTATATTGCATGGATAATCAGATAACTGACAGACAAATAATTTTTTTTATTTAATGTAAATAACAGAAAGTAAAAGTGGGGTACAGAAGGTTGTGCCTTCTAGTTTCATCCATCTCATGCTCATCAAAAGGAATCTGCTAACAAGGTTGATCAAGTCTTGTTAACGAACTCATTCCAAATAACATGGAACTAGAGAAATTTCGAATAACACTATGTTACCTCAACGGGGATATGCACATCCCCAATAATAAGAATATCATATTTCTTCTTGACAGTAGGAAGAGGAAATTCAAAACCTCCAAATATAATCGATGGAATTTTTCCAATAGAGTTGATACTATGAACTTGAGGTTGTTTCCTCAGAAAGTGTACCATGTGCTCATTACCATTAACATGAAAAGTGGCATTGCCTTTAGTGCAATCAATAACAGCCCCTATAGTATTCAAAAAGGGTCTTCCAAGAATAATAAACATACTATCGTCCTCGAGAATATCGAGAATAACAAAGTCCGTTAAAATAGTAACATTCGCAACTACAACAGGCACATCCTCACAAATACCGACAGGTATAGCAGTTGATTTATCAGCCATTTGCAAAGATATTTCAGTAGGTGTCAACTTATTCAAATCAAGTCTATGATATAAAGAGAGAGGCATAACACTAACACCGACTCCAAGATCACATAAAGCAGTTTTAACATAGTTTCTTTTAATAGAGCATGGTATAGTGGGTACTGCTGGATCTCCAAGTTTCTTTGACATTCCACCCTTAAAAGTATAATTAGCAAGCATGGTGGAAATTTCAGCTTCCGGTATCTTTCTATTATTTGTAATAATATCTTTCATATACTTAGCATAAGGATTGGTTTTGAGCATATCAGTTAATCGCATACGTAAAAAGATAGGTCTAATCATTTCAGCAAAGCGCTCAAAATCCTCATCATCCTTTTTCTTGGATGGTTTGGGAGGAAAAGGCATGGGTTTCTGAACCCATGGCTCTCTTTCTTTACCATGTTTCCTAGAAATAAAATCTTTCTTATCATAACATTGATTCTTTGATTGTGGGTTATCAAGATCAACAACAGGTTCAATTTCTATGTCATTATCATTACTAGGTTGAGCATCATTATGAACATTATCATTAACATTACCACTAGTTTGAGGTTCATTACCAGATTGTGTTTCAGCATCAGAAATAGAAATATCATTTGCATTCTCAGGTGTTTCAACAATAGGATCACTAGAAGCATGCAAAGTCCTATCATTTTTCTTTTTCTTCTTTTTAGAAGATCTAGGTGCATCTATATTATTTCTCTGAGAATCTTGCTCAATTCTTTTAGGATGGCCTTCAGGATACAAAGGTTCCTGAGTCATTCTACCACCTCTAGTCATAACTCTAACAACATTATCATTATTCTTACTATTCAATTCATTGAGCAAATTATTTTGAGCTTTAAGTACTTGTTCTACTTGAGTGGTAACCATAGAAGCATGTTTACTAATAAGTTTAAGTTCACCTTTAACATTAGTGTAGCGACCTGACCTCAAACGGTCAAGTCTCTGTGCTTCAGTGTCATCCCTGGATCGGTAATGCTGACACACACAGTACTCGAGGATTTATAACAGAGTATCAATCACACACTTATTACATCGAATGTCTCCAAAGAGAACTTATTACAATAATATGGCTTAAGGCCATCTAACACGATAACAACGGAAGGCTAGGAAGATAAAGTGAGTCCATCAACTCCAACGGCATAGCTGAGCTACACGGCAACGACCTAACGAACCTTACTCCTCGTCTGAAAAGTCTGCAACATAATACGTTGCAGCCCGAAAATGGGTCAGCACATGGAATATGCTGCCAATATAACACAGTAGAGCAAGAATAGAATAATTCTATCACTACATGCATATTTGGCTGGTGGAAATCTCTATGGTTATAGTTTTTGCGAAAAGCCAATTTTTCCCTACAACAAAGGAATAGATTTTAATTTAACTATCATGGTGGTTGAAACATCATTGAGAAGGTTCCTCCAACTCAATCCCAATTAAAGTAATTAACAACCCAACAATATTAATTTAGAGTGATGAGATACTTAAGATACTCCAAGTACTAGATACTCAAGATTGTCCATAACCGGGGACACGGCTAACCATGATTAGTTTATACACTCTGCAGAGGTTTGCGCACTTTTCCCCACAAGACTCAATCTCCTCCGTAGGTTTTCCCGCACTACAGGGTGTTTGAGAAACGGATGACCGAGACACAGTCTTTCAGAAACATTAACTCTCTACTCCGGGCAGACCATACCAAACCTACAAACCCACTACCTGCTGATCCACCTCTTCAAGAGCTTCACGTAACTTACTCAACTATGCTAGAGCCCATAATAGCTTGTGGCTACACATGGAAGTTTCTAGCATGAATAATCTCAGTTCCCTTTGAGCCTGGGTGGCGGTCCATAGGAAGATCACACGGGTACTCCGGGATTTCCAAAAAAAATACAGGCAACACTGGGTACTCCAGGTGCCTCAATCCACCCAGATGTGTATTTAAGTTGCCACCTTAAGTTGAACCATTAATTATCAATCTCACATCTGTCATGGATGTCACTCACCCAAACCACGTCTACGAGCATCGCATAACAATATAAGCAATACATGGAAGTAACTCCCAAGGGTTTGATAGTAACAGGGCAATATGTTCCTACCTCAACAACTACTTCCCGACCCACAAGTTAATGACATCCTAATCATGCAATGTTTGAGGATTGAAACTAATGCATAAAACTGGGTATCGAAAGAGTATGATCAATGTGTTACTTGACTTGCTGACGATCCGCGTAACCTAGAGACTCCAAATAACACGCTTCGCACCCCGGGAATTCTATCGCAAACAAACAATAGCATACATAATCAATCAAGCAAATAAAACACGGGTAAACCTCAAATAAAAAGATCTAACCAGAAAGTTCAACTTAAGAACTCCGCTTTGCAAAAAGAATGAAATCAAACGGAGCAACGAAACTCAAACGGCGAAAGAAACAAGATCCGTTTACTTATCTGGACCTAGGTTAAATTTTACAGTAGCAAAAACTTGTGCAAGTTGGTTAAACGAAAAGAGGGTCTCGAGACGAAGATCTAGGCGCTTCAATCTCCTGATTCCGACTAACAGGCAAAAGATAAACTAGAATGAAAATCGGATCAGAAATTGCGATAAAAAATAATCGCAGATTAATCCGATAAAAGAAAACTGACGAACAGCCTAACGAACGAGCGTTCGTTATCTGGAACTAACGGGCGGAAAGCGTTCGTTAAAACGAACGTCCGCTAAAAAGAAAACCGAAAAGAAAAACTGGCGAACCGAAAAAAACGACTAGGGTTTTCAAAAAAACCGAATCGGTTTTCTTTGAAAAAAACTAGGCGGCGGCGGATCGGCGTGTTACCTCTCCGGCGAGGCAGCTCCGACGAGGCGGGGCTCGGGCGGCGCGGGGTAGCAGCGGCGCGGGCTGCGGCGCCGGCGACTTGGGGCTCCAGGGGGGGCCCGGGGTGGGTTTTTAAAGGGGGGGAGGTGGCGGTGGCTCCAACTTGGGGAGGGGGTCGAGGCGGCGGCGGCGGCTCGGACTCCTCCGAGCCCGGCGGCGGCACGGGACGGGGAAAGCGGTGGCGCGGGGCTGGGCCGGCCTGGCCCGGCTGGGCTTCGGCCCGGTCAGGCGTGGGAAGTTTTTTTTAAAATAATTTCGGCGAACAGAAAATAAATCCTAGAAAATAAAATAAAAATCTAAAAATGCCAAAATAAATTTTCACCGTCTAAATAAAATATTTAGAACAAGATGAACATTTTCTTGGCCCTAAAATGCAATTTTGAAAACGTGAAATTTTTCTAATGCAAATAAAATCCAAATAAAATCAAATAAATGATTTTAATATTTTTCCTCCAATATTTCATTTATTTTGGAGAAGTCATATTATCTCCTCTCATATATTTTAACATGAAATATTTTTGAAGAGAAAAATAAATAAAACCAAAAATCCTCGTTTCGATATTTGGTAAAACCCAAATATGAAAACAGGGAAATCCCCAACTCTCTCTGAGGGTCCTTGAGTTGCTTAGGATTTCGAGGATCACGAAACGAAATGCAGTAAAATATGATATGCATGGATGATCTATGTATAACATTCCAAATTGAAAATTTGGGATGTTACAATTAGCCATATAATCACCCAAGTGTCCAAGCATATTTGAATTGTATTTCAATTGTCTACCAAAATAAGCATTAAAATCTTCTTGCTTAGCCATAAATTTATCAAACTCATCTAAGCATGGGCTAGCAAACTTTTAGTAAATGGGATTACAACTTTATCATATCTATAGAGAGAATTTACCTTTACTACCTGTGTCGGGTTATCAAGACCATGAGTTTCTTCAATAGGTAATGGATTTGGATTATATGTTTCTTCAACAGGCGGTAAATTAAGACCATGTATTTCTTCAATAAGAGGTAAATTCTTAACATCTTCAACTTTAATACCCTTTTCTTTCATAGATTTCTTTGCCTCTTGCATATCTTCAGGACTGAGAAAAAGAATACCCCTCTTCTTCGGAGTTGGTTTAGGAATAGGCTCCGGAGGTGTCCAATTATTTTCATTTGTCAACATATTATTCAATAGAATTTCAGCTTCATCCGGTGTTCTTTCCCTGAAAACAGAACTAGCACAACTATCCCGGTAATCTCTGGAGGCATCGGTTAGTCCATTATAAAAAATATCAAGTATTTCATTTTTCTTAAGAGGATGATCAGGCAAAGCATTAAGTAATTGGAGAAGCCTCCCCCAAGCTTGTGGGAGACTCTCTTCTTCAATTTGCACAAAATTGTATATATCCCTTAAAGCAGCTTGTTTCTTATGAGCAGAGAAATATTTAGCAGAGAAGTAATAAATCATATCCTGGGGACTACGCACACAACGAGGATCAAGAGAATTAAACCATATCTTAGCATCACCCTTTAATGAGAACGGAAATATTTTAAGGATATAAAAGTAACGAGTTCTCTCATCTTTAGTGAATAGGGTAGCTATATCATTTAATTTAGTAAGATGTGCCACAACAGTTTCAGACTCATAACCAAGAAAAGGATCAGATTCAACCAAAGTAATTATATCAGGATCAATAGAGAATTCATAATCCTTATCAGTAACAAAGATAGGTGAAGTAGCAAAAGCAGGGTCAGGTTTCATTCTATCATTTAGGGATTGCTTACTCCATTTAGCTAATAATTTTTATGTTTAGTTCTATTTCTGCAAGCTAAAATGGCTAAAGAAGCATCTTGATCAAAAACATAACCCATAGGAATGGCAAGTGGTTCTTCATCATCACTTTCATCAGTATTATCAGATTCAATATTTTCAATTTCTCTAGCCCTAGCAAGTTGTTCATCAAGAAAAGCACTAAGTGGCATAGTAGTATCAGGCATAGAGGTAGTTTCATCATAAGTATCATGCATAAAAGAAGTGGCATCATCAATAACATGCGACATATCAGAACGAATAGCAGAAGGAGGTGTAGGTGTCGCAAGCTTACTCAAAACAGAAGGTGAATCAAGTGCAGCGCTAGATGGCAGTTCCTTACCTCCCCTCGTAGTTGAGGGATAGATCTTGGTTTTTGGATCTCTCAAGTTCTTCATAATGATAAGAAGATATATATCCCAAGTGACTCAAAGAATAGAGCTATGCTCCCCGACAACGGCGCCAGAAAATGGTCTTGATAACCCACAAGTATAGGGGATCGTAACAGTTTTCGAGGGTAGAGTATTCAACCCAAATTTATTGATTGGACACAAGGGGAGCCAAAGAATATTCTCAAGTATTAGCAGCTGAGTTGTCAATTCAACCACACCTAGAAACTTAATATCTGCAGCAAAGTATTTAGTAGCAAAGTAATATGATAGTAGTGATAACGGTAGCAAAAGGTAACAGTTGTAAAAGCAATGTTTTTGGTATTTTGTAGTGATGATAGCAATAGCAACGGAAAAGTAAATAAGCGAAGCTCAATATAGGGATAGCTCGTAGGCAATGAATCGGTAATGGAGAATTAGGCCGGATGCGGTTCATCATGTAACAGCCATAACCTAGGGTGACATAGAACTAGCTCCAGTTCATTGATATAATGTAGGCATGTATTCCGAATATAATCATACGTGCTTATGGAAAAGAACTTGCATGACATCTTTTGTCCTACCCTCCCGTAGCAGCGGGGTCCTTACGGAAACTAAGGCATATTAAGGCCTCCTTTTAATAGAGAACCGGAACAAAGCATTAACACATAGTGAATACATGAACTCCTGAAACTACGGTCATCACTGGTAAGTATCCCGATTATTGTCACTTCGGGGTTAATGGATCATAACACATAATAGGTGACTATAGACTTGCAAGATAGGATCAAGAACACTCATATGTTGATGAAAACATAATAGGTTCAGATCTGAAATCATGGCACTCAGGCCCTAGTGACAAGCATTAAGCATAGCAAAGTCATAGCAACATCAATCTCATAACATAGTGGACACTAGGGATCAAACCCTAACAAAACTAACTCGATTACATGATAGATCCCATCCAACCCATCACCCTCCAGCAAGCCTACGATGGAATTACTCACGCACGGCGGTGAGCATCATGAAATTGGTGATGGAGGATGGTTGATGATGACAATGGCGACGGATTCCCCTCTCCGGAGCCCCGAATGGACTCCAGATCAGCCCTCCCGAGAGGATTTAGGGCTTGGTAGTGGCTCCGTATCGTAAAACGCAATGATTTCTTCTCTCTAATTTTTTTCTCATTGAAACTCAATATATGGAGGTGGAGTTGGAGTCGGAGATGCAACAGGGGGCCCACGAGGTAGGGGGCGCGCCCTAGGGGGGCAGGCGCACCCCCACCCTCGTGGCAAGGTGGTGGGCCCCCTGGCCTTCATCTTTGGCAGGTATTTTTCTTATTTTCTGAAAAGTGTCTCCGTGAAGTTTCGGGTCATTCCGAGAATGTTTGCTCCTGCACGTAAATAACACCATGGTAGTTCTACTAAAAATAGCGTCAGTCCGGGTTAGTTCCATTCAAATCATGCAATTAGAGTCCAAAACAAGGGGAAAAGTGTTTGGAAAAGTAGATACGTTGGAGATGTATCAACTCCCCCAAGTTTAAACCTTTGCTTGTCCTCAAGCATTTCAGTTGACAAACTGAAAGTGATAAAGAAAAACTTTTACAAACTCTGTTTGCTCTTGTTGTTGTAAATATGTAAAGCCAGCATTCAAGTTTTCAGCAAATATTATAACTAACCACATTCGCAATAACGCATAGGTCTCAAGTTACTCATATCAATAGCATAATCAACTAGGGAGCCATAATAATAAAACTCGGATGACAACACTTTCCCAAAACAATCATAATATGATATAACAAGGTGGTATCTCACTAGTCCTTTCTGAGACCACAAAACATAAATGCAGAGCACCTTTAAAGACCATGGACTGACTAGACATTGTAATTCATGGTAAAAGAGATCCAGTCAAGTCATACTCAATGTAAACTAAAAGTAATGAATGCAAATGACAGCAGTGCTCTCCAACTCGTGCTTTTTAATAAGAGGATGATGACTCAGCATAAAAGTAAATAGATAGGCCCTTCGTAGAGGGAAGCAGGGATTTGTAGAGTTGGAGTCGGAGGCGCAACATGGGGCCCGCGAGGTAGGGGGCGCGCCCTAGGGGGGCAGGCATGCCCCCACCCTCGTGGCAAGGTGGTGGGCTCCCTGGACTTCATCTTTGGTAGGTATTTTTCTTATTTTCTGAAAAGTCTCTCCGTGAAGTTTCAGGTCATTCTGAGAATGTTTCCTCCTGCACATAAATAACACCATGGTAGTTCTGCTGAAAACAACATCAGTCCGGGTTAGTTCCATTCAAATCATGCAAGTTGGAGTCCAAAACAAGGGAAAAAGTGTTTGGAAAAGTAGATACGTTGGAGACGTATCAGGGTGCGGGCGGGGGGAGCAGACTATTTGGAAGAGACATCGAGTGTGTGTGGGAGAGGGGTGTGAGAGCTAGAGAAAGAGAGAGCTAGCGACGAAGAGAGAGAGAGAGAGAGATAGATAGAGAGAGAGAGACAGAGAGAGAGAGAGGAAGAGAGGGGGCGAGAGGGGTCGTTTGTGTCCATAAATGGCGTATAGATAGGGAGACAATGTTGATGTTGTCCGAAATTGGCCTATGAACGGAGACGCAAGGGAAGCGAGTCATCGTGTGTGTGATAGGGACTTCATGAGAGATCTAGAATAGATGGTGTAGAGAACAATGTGCGAAATCGAGAACGATTATACATTAGGGAGCTATGCAAAGAGTCGCGACATATATGTATACAGGGAAGGAGCTGGGGCGGGTCTGCATGTGGGAGAGATAGAAAGAGGAGAGTGGTGCACAAGGAGACAAAGTCTGCATGTGGGCGAGAACCACATAACTAGGGAGATAGACGTTTGGGGGCGACGTTTTGTGTGTATGGGAAATATACACTCTACATAGTGTGTGTGCTTGGGTAAGAGAGATAGCGGGAGACCTAGAGAGTGAGGGAAGAGATGTGTGCATGCCCGAGAGACAAAGTGATAGAGACCTATGTTCGGGTCTGGACTTTACAAGAGAGAGGGGTGTTAATGTGCTCGTGTGTTGGTGTTTGGGGGAGAGAACGACTTCTCTATGTGTGTGTGTGGTGGTGGTGGGGGGTTGACTTAAGATAAAGAATGAGGTGTCTATATTTGAGGGCCTTTAGCGTAATTGAGATATTGTGCACTCATGGTTGATCAATTTGTTTCACAGTTTGTACTATGAAATAACGATACTTTTGAACATGCGTGATCTACCTTGATGTACCAGAATTACAAACCTAAGATTGGAATTTTGGAATTCGACTCCATCATTAGCTTTTGTAATTCATTTAAACGGAGGTACATTTTTTAAGCCGGGATTTCGTGATTTCAAATTCATATATCAAAGCTAGAGATATACAGATACGGGCATGTTCAAACTTTATAATCATCCACTTTATTCATACACATACACATTTTTGCTTTTGTCATCATATTTAGGATAAACACATTTGGAATTTCATTTGAATTGGACTGTATCATGGTATTTGCTTGTAGTAGCTCAATGATCCATATTTGAATTGAATGGACAATCTAAGTTTCGAGTTGGAGACATTGATTTTCAAAACTTGCTCATTTTTTTGCGTGCAAAACAAACAAATTGTCGCCATGATATCATAGTCGGCTGTACGAGAGCAGAATACTTATAATTTTAGGTGCCAAAAGCTTTCAAACTTCCTGCTCGCATCGAAATATCACATGCCCGAAAGTTTAACCCTGCAATATTCCTGTTTTACCCCTACCACATGAACGGAAAAGGGCCGCTTTGGTAACTCCATTGTTTTCCCCTCTTTGCCCCCAACATTCTTCCCCAGAGCCCCTCCCCTTCCCCTCCCCGACCCCCAACCACAGCAAGCCGCCGAATCTAGTCCTCCGCTACAATGGTGGACCTCACACCCCGCCGGATCTACATTCCGCACCTTGGAACCCCCAACTGCCAACTCACCACTTCACCGGAGCCACTTCAGCGACTGGCTTGTCCACCGCTCCAGATCTTCTTGACCGCCATCATGGTCCACCGTACCGGATCTGCTTAACCGGCGCCCTCATCCACCACAGCGCAGGCCCTTCACTAACTCCCTCGTCCGCACCTTCGCTAGCCCTTCATACAAGCCCTCGTCCGCCGCAACAGATCCGCCTCACCGAAAGCACTGTACAACGCACCCGCCGAAGCCTTCGTCCACTGCACCGAACCCGCTCCACGGACGCCATATTCAACTCCACTGGCCCTGCTTTACCGATGCTGCAGCCTCATTAGGTTATTTCGATTTGTACTCCTTTGGTTTTTCTCTTTATCGTGCAACTGTTCACTTACCACAGATGAGCTTTCTTGTATGTCGACAGGCGCCGCAACCGTAGCACCGGAGCCGCTTCAACGACGGCGATAGCCGGCCCAAACTCAACCGCAACACGAGCACCATCGACGATCCTTAGCTATCAAGTATGACAACGATACCCATATGCCGCCGAGAATCATGTACTATTATCCAACGGCCAGCGCCTACGTTCACTTTCCTAGCATAAGCATAAGCACCTTTGAATTTCTTCAGGGCATCATTCAGTTTTTCATGAGACACGTTATTCTTCTTGCACCTGTAGGGCCATACTTCTGGCAGTGAACATGTTACATGTGCTAAATTACATACCAGTGCACATATAGTTAATATGCTTTAGTTTTCTTCTGATGCCACCTGTTGGTTCCATCAGACCGCTTAATGTTCTCTATGCTTAATTACACATCAGCAAACTAGCATGTGGTTCCGCTGCTTTTTGTTCGTTTTACCCTACATTTTCTGATGCTAGCTATTACATCACTGCTCCGAGCCTCTGTTCATTACTTGTTTGTGTGTTCTTGATCTTCCGAAGTTGCATGACTAATTTGATGCTTCTATTAATTATGGAGCTGCCAACCCCATCAAGCAAAATATTTGTTCTTTTGGGGCTGGCACCTCGAACAAGCATAAAAATGGAGGGAAGCAGATATATTGTTGTGTATGCACACACCCTTCTTTCATTAGTTTAGATGAACCATTGATGATCAATTCGGACCAGTGCATGCGATTAAAATTAATTTTACCTAAATAGATGGTTCAGAATAAACTACAACAACTAGATTTGCAACCACGGGATGCTGACGATATCTTCAAAGAACATTGCAACAGCAGCTAGGCTTCACAACAACATATGGTAATCTAGTGTGTTTTAGTACATGTGAAATATAATGCGAGTGGGCTTCTTTCTTGGCTTGTGCCCTCAACGTGTAATCCTACCGAATTACAAATAGTTCAGTTGTCTGCTTTGCTGTATTGCTTGATTCGAATGCTTATTTGTTGTTACGCTATACCTGAGTTGGCCAATATGTCAGCAATGCCTGCTGTACTATCGTAAAGAAATGCATGCCTATTTCATTTGAGTCCTTAACTTTTCCTCTCAATTTCATCACAAGACTGTCTTCGTAGTTTATATGAGGCCACACTGTTATGTGCTTTCTCAGATTATTTCAACTTCTTAGATGCCTTGGCAACTTAAATATAGCGGTTGTACACTCCCTTTCAACTAGGGATGTCAACTGGGTCCCGTTTAATCCCAATTAAAGTCCACTAGTGGTATGATAGTTCAAAAGAGTCTTTTGTTTTTTGAGGAAAATGAACTAGGGAGGTAGCAAAAACTAACTAGATGGGACTGGCGGATGTCGTTTATTTGCCACATACATCCCTAGTTTCATATTACCATTTTAATTTCTTTTCGGCTGATGCTGCTTCAAACCATTTAAATACAGTTTGCCATGCTCGGCAATAATTCGTCCGTCGTTTACCATGTAAGCTTACTGCCTGGATCATATGATAACTATCTCTTACTGATGTCCAGCGAAAACCTTTCAGGATGCCGTTCACACTAGGACACAATGTAAAACCCCAGAATCTATTTGTGGAAGCAGTGCGCCATCCATGTTACCAGATGGTAGCAGTTCAGAGGCAACACCACCGGAGAGCAGTCTGAGCATATATATTATAGTTCTTGAGGCTCTACTAGAGGCAGAAAGAGATGGTGTGGCTGCCATGAATGAGGTAATTTTTATCTTGAGGCTGTAAATTACGGAATTAGCGGCATGCATTATGCAAGCAACCCAAGAATTGGAGGAAGTAAGAATGTTGCATTTGAAGACGGAGGATGTCCTGCTGTTTCTGCTATCTGAAGCCCAAGGTAATCTTGGTTCTTCTTTAGATACCAGTTGAAATTGTCATTAGATTATTGTACTTGCATGTTGTGTCATGTCTCTAAATGGATTATGTTGCAAGACCCCCTATGTTGTCCATGTGTTGTATTGATCCGAATTTTTTAGGTGAGGTAATCCTCGGTACTTGTATGATTGACATAAGGTGAACTATTTTTCGTGTGAGCATATTGTATTGGATGAAAGAACTATTTGACTCAGAGTGTATCCAACCTACTGAATTCGAAGATCATGGCATTTGTAAATCATAATCATATATAAAGGTGGAATAAATCTTTGTTCTGGTTTTGAAGAAATAAATAACAAAACATATAATTATCTGTTGATATTCGTAATCGAATACAAATTGGATTTGAATTTAGTTTGCCAGGTCCCAGGGCAAACGTGAATGCTAATTCTCCCAAGTTTTGAACGAAGCGGCTAAACACCCACTATAATTTGTGGGCTGCCCGAAGCAAGTGTTTGCGAGATGGAAATTACTGTCTACCCCTGACACTTGACATCCTTATCGACCGGATTTACACTGCTATCAATAGGGGTAGACTAGTAACTTCAATTAGACGTGACACGACGGCCTCTGAGCCCATTCAGACACGGTGGGCGCCAAACGTGGGCAGCAAAACACATTTGATTCAAGCTCGTCCAAAAGACATGTGTCTCTTCCTCCATTTCCCCATTCATACACGGTGGGCGGCAAAACAAACTCTCCTCATCCAAAATCGATGTAGGCTAATATTTTAAATAGGGGCAGATGTGTAACTTACATCAGACGTGACACAACCGCCCTACCTATCAGCCCCGTTCATACACCGTGGGCGCCAACCATGGGCGGCAAAACACCCTCTCCTCGCCCGAAATAGTTACCGGCAAATATTTGGGAGATGCGAGATTACCGTCCTATCCCCAACCGATGCGATGTCTAAAATTTTAAATGGGGGATAAGTTCGTAACTTTCCCCCATTTTAGAGAAGCGCATTCGAAAGTTTGAGATCCCCCTCCCCTCCATTTCCCCATTCATACACCGTCGGCCGCATGACAACCTCCGCACTGCGGCCAGCCTCCTCCGTCCTCCACCCCATCCTCCACCTTGCCGGAGCCGCTACCCCTACCCCGTCGTCCACTGCAAGAGATGGACGTCTCTCATCCATGGCGCTGGACCAGGATCCTTTCATCGCCTCCTCTCGCTTCATCAGCGCCGTCGTCCACCTTGCCGTTGCCGCTCTTACGACCGCCTCGTCCATGGCAACAGGATATATCCCCCGATCCGGCCATCTGCCGTCTAAAGTCTTCTTCCCCGCCGCCGACAGCCATCGCACCCGCAGCACCCTCAACGTATCAGCATAGGCCTACATGGCGTCGCAAGAGAGGTGGTACTCTTCCATATGTGCTTAAGTTATTGATCTCACCCGGAAAATAGATCGTAAATTGTTTACTGTACTTTTCTTGTCCATACCAAATCGTAGTGGCTAGTTGAAAGGAAACATTGGTTGCGAAATATCTTTGTCCGGTTTGCACCTTCAGATCTGCCATGGCACGGGCACTATACTCGTAAAGCTTATGGTTTCCCCCCTTTATATTCACTACCATCATCGTAGGTGCTTCGTGTCGTGCTAGCACTGCTCCTCAAGACCTCAACCCAAAGCTTACGTGTTGAAATACGAATCTGATACGATGCTCATATCACTAAAACAGAGAATGTTCAATTGGTCACCTAATGTTCCTATATTCGTTTCAAAAAGCATGTGCGCCACCCACTAGTCCAGCTAGTTCCACTTTCCTGATTTTTCTCTTGATGCTTAGGGTTTTCCCCTTTTATCTACTCTACTATGATCTGCGTAGGTGCTTTCTGTCGTACTAGCATTACTCCACCCTTCAAGCTAAACAACACAACACTCAGAATTCGAAAGCTTAGTTGTTCAAATATGATTGTGATATGATACTGATATTAGTTAACCGACACATTTAATTGGTTAGCTAAAGGTCCCACTTGAGTTTCCAAATGCATGTCGCGACATATAGAGAGACAGCATAATTGCATTTCTTTGTCACTTGTTGACCGTACTTTCTTGTCCATACCAAATCTTAGTTGTTATTTCAAAGCAAACATCGGTTGCTAACTACCCTTTGCGCGGTTTGCGGCTTCAGATCTGCCATCCCACTGCCACGGTCAACACTGTACTCATCATGCTTATGTTTTCCCCATTTTATGATGACCACAATCAGCCTACGTGGTTCATCCCGTAATAGCACTGCTCCACCCATCGAGCTAAACAAGCTTAGTTGTACAAATTCATATATGATATTATTGCTGATATTAGTAAAACTGAGAGATGTTTAATTGGTTAGCTAAATGTTCCTACTTTAGTTTCGAAATGCATGTGAGCCGCATATGGAGAGACCGGAAAGAATAGTATTTCTCTGTGCGCTCTGGTTCATCATGGGTGGCCAACCGACATTGTATTGAAAGACTTGTAATATCTTCAATCTGCTTGCTCTTCTGCTCTTCTTTAAGATGATACTCTTCTCTTGCGGTTGACTGGTCAGGTCGAGTTGTTCTCCCTTAGTATATTTTGAATCTGTCAGGTCAGGTCGACTTGTTCTTCTTTAATATATGTTGAAGCTATCATCTGCGAAGTGTCATCACTTCTGGAGCTCTCATATTTTGTGTAGTAGGCCACATTATATTAATGCACACAACAAATTACAGCATGCATGGCATCTTTTAAAAGAATTGCAGAGATAGCACAAAGGGGTTTACAAGGAGGCAGTATTGGATTAGAATCACTTCTGCATTACAAAAAAAATCTCAGTTTTTTTATGTTTTCATGCATGTCAGATATTGAACATTATCAAAATGAATATGAGAACGGGCGCACGAGAGGAATATTGTGGAACAATCCACTGGCTAACAAACTTGGCATGGTGGAGGATGGCCTATCTTATTCACCCATCAAGGTGCTTGCTCTAACTTTGCAAAGTTGTATTGTTCGCACATATTTTGCATCTCACCTCTTGCATTACTTCTACTTTGTTACACCATCTGCTTAGTTTAAGCATCATATATGAGTATAGGCCATACCTATCCATTTTCTGTACCTATTACATGTGTCGTCACACTATGTTTTTCCAGTCAAATGTTGTTCTTTCGTAATAGATGTCCAAAACGAAGAGGGTGAGTGCAAATCCTCAAGGAGTACAAACTAGGTATTTGGAAAAGGTAGTGATACCTGTTAAATCCGACAGATCAGCAGCCACAGAAAACACAGGCCCAACTGTACCACACTTTACCCCTACTCGAGTGGCCAAACCCCTATAAGAACTGCTGGGAGCCCAGCGTCAGGTATTGTCTATGATATAAATTCAAAATTTGAACTCCTAAATTTCTGCTTGTGCCTTACCTTCTCTCTTGTATGAAAACTAATTTCAGATGAATCTCCTTGCTCAAAGGATCATACGATCTCAAAACAATAATGGGCTCTGCATTGCTCTTGTTAGTACCTCTCTCCCTTTTGCCTTGTAATGCTGTACTTAATTAATTGCTATTTGATTATGTATCATCAGTCTGCACCTCAGCTTCATTATCCTCTGTTTCTTCCAATATTATTTGATCTATATTTACTCTTTGCAAAATGTAGAATAATGGCAACGCTTATAAAGAATTTTCTTTGGGGAAGTTATTGAATTATCCTTCCATCAACATGGAGAAGGGCTTTGTCCAGCCTGTTGTAACACCCCGGTGTACTGATGCTACAGTAACCCTTGGGGTTAAGCTAATATTTTTGCTAACCATGTGCCTGATCATTATTGCCTCATGTTCTTTCAAATTCCAGTTGAATTCAAATTCAAATTCTGTGTGAAATTCAAAATTTCTCAAACATGAAAACAAAAATGTTCATCATGTGCCAAATATTCCACAACTAATATTGGTGGTGAACCAACATTTTTGCACAGGGTTTAAGTGGCCTAAGCTACTTAAAACGGTGACCTAAGCAATAAATTAAATGCCTTTTTAATATATAAAATTGGCAATCTTTTTCTCAAGTCTCACAATATTTTGTGGCAGTGCAATATACTTCTTTGAGATTATTTTGGCCAATAGCACAATTTTTGCTCACTTTTTATTGGCTAAAAAGAAATAGAAGTGCAAAAAGGGGGAAGGAAGAAGGAAAAGGGAACCCTCCTGCCCATGGGCCTAAGGCCACGGAGACAAGCCCAACCGGCCAGGCCTTGCTCCCGGCCCCAGTCGCCTCCCTCCTCTCTGTTCCCCCGACCCAAGCCACTACAGGGGCTCATCCCCGCCGGACCGTCTCGACGGCGACTCCCGGGAGGGGATAAGGACATGCCCCACCCTGCGGCGCCTCGCTCCCCTCGTCTACCCTATCCATTAGCCCCTGGTTCCTCCACTCCACTCCTCCCTTTCCCCTCGCCCTTCTCCACCTGAGCACCTCCTGTCGCCGCCGCCGTCGTCCACCACGGCGACCATCGCTCCCCGTCCCGCACGACGCGTCCCGGAGCTCCACGGGCCTCGACTCCATCCCCTGCATCGACCAGCTGAAGCCGGGGGCACCACCACCGTCGCCTGCGTCATCTCCCCGACCCCGACCTCGACCACCACGACCACCGTCGCTTCTTCACCGCGTCGACCGTCGCAAGCTCCCCCACCGGCCTCCTCTCGGTGAGCAACGCTGAGCCCGCGTCTTCCCCATCGTTTCACACACCGTAGGTTGCCGCCCTCTCTGTCGAAGCCTCACTCATCGTGCTCGCTCCTGCCTCGCCCCGCTTTGCGTCTCCGCCCCCCTGTGCGCCCGACCGCACCCAGGACCGCTCCCATCCGCCCGCAGCTGGTGGAGCTTGCCATCGCTCGCGGCCACTGCACCATCGCCCCCTTGCTCGCCTCGGGCCACGCGCGACCATGCTCGCCCCCTGACCCGCTCCCGCCTTGTTTTGTCTGAAGGACGAACCCCTGCCGCCTTTGCCGCGCTCTGGTTGCCGCCGTTGCTGCCCGCCCCGACCGCCCTAGCGTGCTCAGGGTGCGCTGCAGGTCCCGCCCACCTACTAAACGTGCTCGCAAACACCCCGTAGCCACGCCTCCGCCTGGTCCGTACGCGGTTGCCGCCACGGCTCGTCGTCGGCGTCCTTGCCGGCCCCCTCCGGTCATTCTGTCGCCACCATCGGACCCGCGGCAAAGTGGCCGTTCGAAAACAACCGGCTTCGCCCCAAACAACCGCCCGGAGCCGGATTCTGGCGAGATCCAGCGCATCTCCGCCGCGGGAGCGCTCGCCGGGGCTCAACCGGCGCCGGTGTCGACGTGGCCGACCGGGGCCACCCCGTAGGTCACTGCCCAGTGGCCCAGCTGGCCTTGTTGACCCAGTCAACGGCTGACTGGGCATCACTCAGTCACTGCCAGTGGGAGCCCTGTGGGCCCCATTGACTGGTCAGCTAGTCTGTTGACCGCTGATGCAGTAATGATGCCATGATGATGTCATAATTTCCTTTCCTGTCTTTATAAATAATTTCAGAATATGTTTTAAACTTGCAAAAATCGAAGAAAATAAACCATAGCTCGGATCAAAAAACCATATATATGAAAGTTGCTCAGAACGACGAGGCGAATCCGAATACCTGATCCGTTTACCCGTCAGATGCCTCTAACTATCTGCACATGGAACTTTCCCCCCTCGGTCTTCTGTTTGACATAGGCCCAAAACCAGGAAAACATTCCCGGCTAAATTCCCCCTACACCTATATCATGTACCCATACGTTAGGTCACACCCGGCACATCATATTGCCACGTTATGCTTTGTTATGCATATGTTTGCGTGTATTTACTGTTTCTTCCCCCTCTTCTCTTCGGTAGACCCGAGACCGATGATGCCGCTGTGATCGACTACGTCACCGACGACCCCTCCTTCTTGTCTGAGCAACCAGGCAAGCAAACCCCCCTTGAGCATTCCGATATCGCCCATTTGTTTCCCTCTCATGCTTGCATTAGAACTGCTACTGCTTTCTGTATGATCCTACTCTGATGCATAGCCTGTTGTTGTTACCTGCTTTCATACCTTACCTGCTTATCCTAAACTGCTTAGTATAGGATGGTTAGTGATCCATCAGTAACCCCCACCTTGTCCCAGTGACCCCGCTTTATGTTTGATGACTCGATCAACACGATCGACGTCCAGGCCCCGACACTTCACATCACCCCCCTAGTGTATGACTCTGCAGAGTTACCATCGAGTGCCGAGTGTGGAACCTCTTACATCACTCCTGATGAGATCTCTGTAGTGTAGCTATGCGGTCCTGGTCACCGAGGGTGATTTCCTCCTTAACCACTTCCGATACGGCTCTGTCGTGCAACCCCTCAAGTGTGAACCTCGAGGGTGGATCCTCTTACATTCACCTTGATGACAACATCGAGTGGAATTCACCGGGGGTGATTCCTCGGGTTTTCACCTTAGTGTTAGACACACAGTTACTATGGTTACTATGACTTTGCACTGAGGCATGTTACTAAAGACGGGTCAGCCCTGAGGGGTACCCGCGCGAGCTTAATTGCGAGTGATGTGGAGTCAGTTTGACCTGGAAGGTGCCCGTGAGATACTTACGAGGCGTGGCCGGGCATTCTTAGCCCTTGCCGCAAGTACTCAAGAGGGGGCGACGAGGTCACATCGATCGTGAGTCTCTGCTCGTTACCGCGTGCTCCTAATCCACTATGATTTGGATATTTGATCCGAGGGGCCTCTGGCCTGATAGCACTAACCATCACGTGGGCATTGTATGGGCGTTCTGTGTCGTATGCATCAGCCGAAGCTTAATAGACGTCAGCGACTGAGCGGCACGCGCCGGGTTGGACTGGTAAGCTCCTGCCTTGTCGAAGGACGTAGCTAGGTCTGCTCACCGGCCGTGTACGCAACGTGCAGGATTTCCTGGGGAGATGGCCCATGACCCCTGGGGGCATAGGTTTAGTCCAGCATGATGGCCTCTCTATTAAGCCTAGGTCGGGTTGCGGCGTATTGTTTGGTCGAGGCCGGGCATGACCCGGGAAAGTGTGTCCGGCCGGAGTTAATCGAGCGTGATGGGTAAGTTTGTGAACCCCTGCAGGGAAGAAAACATCTATCGATAGCCTGTCCTATGTTAACGGACACTTGGAGTTGTATCCCGATCGATACAACTAGAACTGGATACTTGTGATGAGAACTGAATGGTGATGAGATTTAGAATGTGATGACACTTGGATAGTATGGCTCTAGGATTGCTTTCTCGCAGGGAGTCGAGAAAGGATCTCTGGCCGAGGTTGATAACACTACTACTTTACATTATGGTGATATGTACTCTTCTATATGCTGTAAGATGTTTGAAGATGCTTGAAGACGCTAGTCTTCGATAGGCTAGGTTTCCCCCTTCTCTTCTGCCATTCTGCAGTTCAGTCCACAGATACAACCCTTTCCATTGATACATATGCATACTTACTTTAGATCTGATGTAAGTGTTGCGAGGACTTTGGGTGAGTACTCACGGTTGCTTTGCTACTTCTTTTCCCCCATACATGATTGTTGCGACCAGATGACGGATCCCAGGAGCCAGACGATGCCACGGATGACTACTACTGCCCGGAGGATGCCTACTACTACGTGAAGACCGCAGACGACTAGGAGTAGTTAGGAGGCTCCTAGGCAGGAGGCCTTGCCTTTTCGATCGTTGTTGTTTTTGTGCTAGCCTTCTTAAGGCAAACTTGTCTAACTTATGTCTGTACTCAGATATTGTTGCTTCCGCTGACTCTTGTGTATTCGAGCTTATGTATTCGAGCCCTCGAGTCCCCTGGCTTGTAATATAAAGCTTGTATTATTTTAATTTGTGTCTAGAGTTGTGTTGTGATATCTTCCCATGAGTCCTTGATCTTGATCATACACATTTGCGTGTATGATTAGTGTACAATTGAATCGAGGGCGTCACAAGTTGGTATCAGAGCCGACTGCCTGTAGGTATCCCCCTTTCCAACTCCTTGGCTAAAGTTGAGTCTAGTCACTGAAAAACTTTTACTAACATTTGTTGTGTGTCTTACGGGCCCACGTCGCCATTGGGTGGTATTAGGATCTTTTATTCCTCGTCTATACTCTGGGAGTCTGATCTCTCTTCCATTCGGGTTAAACAAATTTACTAACTCTAACATTAGGATCCCGTGACCACATTCACCCCGAAGTTGGATAAGCCATAGATATTCCTTAGAATAGTATTTTGAGTAGTGCACACACTGTCGTGTTGACTACTAAGTGGTATCCATCGTACATCTTTCATTATGCATGTTTCATCAAGAATGATCCTTGTCTTTGCAAATGCTCAATGCTGAAGTACCCCCTGTTACTTGTTAGCAGGATGGTTAGACTCGCTGGTCGTGGCCGTGGTGCTAACGATCCACCACCGCCCGAATTCTTTGCTGGAATGATGCAACAATTTGAGCTGAACCGCCAGTTCATGGAAGGAATGATGGCTCAGTTTCCTCGTCCGAACATGAATCAATAGCCAACCCCAGGAACTCTGCAGGACTTCATGCGTCTCAACCCAACTATTTACCGCAGCTCAACTCAACCCCTTGATGCTGATGACTGGCTCCGCGACAGCACATATGAAATGGAGTCTGCTAGTGTGGCCCCTGCTAGCTATGTCACCTTTGCATCTTTCTTTCTGAAGGGTCCCGCTGCTCAATGGTGGGACAGCCACAGGCATACCCTACCTGCTGGAACGGTCATCACTTGGCCGGATTTCCAAGCTGCCTTCTGTGACCGCTTCATTCCTCAGGGAATCATGGACAGGAAGAAGCGAGATTTCCGCAACCTCACCCAAGGCAAGAATACTGTAGATGCTTATCAGCGGGAATTTCTGGACTTGTCTCGTTATGCTGAAGAAGACATTGCAACTGATGCTCGTAGGCAAGAAAAGTTCCGTGATGGACTTCACCCTGATATTAAGATGGCACTGCTCGCTCATGACTTTGCCGACTTCGCCACCTTGGTGAACAAGGCTATTCAGGTTGAGACTGGTTTTCAGGAACACCAGGGATCCGGTAGGCGCAGTCGTGACGCTGGCACATCTTCGGGCCCATCAGTGCAGAAGCGTCGGATATAGATTCCCCACAACATGTATCGTGCAGCTGCACCTGCACTAAGATAGACCTATGTCGCACCTCGTTTGCCTCCTCCGCCAACGAGGCAGCCTCTTCGGACTGCACCACCCCAAGTGCCTACTACCAATCCCAATGATGGTCTGTGCTTCAGATGTGGCCATCCAGGTCACCTTGCCAAAGAGTGCAATCAGAAAAGGAACCAGCTGGCTTTGCCTTCAACTGGCCGTAATAACCAGCCCCGCAACAACAATGCCAGACCTTATGGTCGTGGTCAGGTCAATCATGTTGATCTGAATGAAGCTCAAGACCAGCCTGCTACTGTGATGGGTACTCTCCTTGTTAATTCAGTACCAGCATCTGTTTTATTTGATTCAGGAGCATCACATTCGTTCATGTCAGAAAATTTTGCATATGCACACGACATTCGATGCGAGCCCATGAACACTCCGATTGTGGTAGGCACCCCTGCGGGCCGATGTCAAACTACCATGATTGGTCGCGACGTTCCCGTTGAGATTGAAGGGTTGGAATTTCTTGTTTCCCCCATTATTCTGGAGTCTTCCAATATTGACCTCATTCTGGGAATGGAATGGTTGAAAGCACATACCGCCTCCATCGTTTGTGCCACCAAAGTCGTTCATCTCCTACATCCTTATGAGGAGATAGTAAGCTACCATGCTCAACTTGTTCAAAATGCTGAAGCACGACTTTATGTCTTGAATGCGTTGAATGCAGCACCTCTTGAGAGAATTGAAAAGATTCCAATTGTTCGCGACTTCCTAGATGTCTTTCCAGAAGAACTTCCAGGAATACCTCCTGCCCGGGCTGTCGAGTTCGTCATCGACTTGAAACCAGGCACCGTTCCTATTGCTAAACGACCCTACAAGATGCCGCCTCACGAAGTCCTTGAACTTAAGGAAGAAATCGACAAATCTCCTCACAGTGGTTTCATTTGTCCAAGTTCCTCAGCTTGGGGAGCACCTTCTCTCTTTGTGAAGAAGAAGGATGGAACGAACCGTTTGGTCCAAGACTATCGTCCTATCAACCAAGCTACAATTCAGAACAAATATCCCCTTCCTCGGATCAATGATCTATATGATCAACTGGCTGGTTCATTAATATTCTCTAAACTCGACTTGAGGTTGGGTTACCACCAGATCCGTGTTCGTGAAGAGGATATTCCAAAGAGCGCATTCGTCACTCGTTATGGTTCTTACGGGTACACCGTCATGTATTTTGGCTTGACCAATGCTCCAGCCACATTCTGTTGTCTGATGAACTACATATTCATGGATTACCTCGACAAGTTCATCGTAGTCTATCGGGATGATATTCTGGTATATTCGAAGAACAAAGAAGAACATGCTGAACATCTTCGACTTGTTCTAGAGAAGCTTCGAGAACATCAACTTTATGCCAAGTATTCCAAGTGCGAATTCTGGCTTCCTGAAGTCACCTACCTTGGTCATGTCATCTCCAAGGATGGTATTGCCGTCAACCCAGAGCGCGTTCAGGCTATTCTTGACTGGACCCCTCCGAAGACTGTCAAGCAAGTCAGAAGCTTTCTCGGTCTTACCAGCTATTGTCGTCGCTTTGTGGAGAACTTCTCCAAGATTGCCAAGCCACTTACCAATCTGCTTCACAAAGGCGTTAAGTTCGATTGGACAAACAAATGTCAGGAAAGTTTCCAGGCACTCAAAGACAAGCTGACATCTGCCCCAGTGCTTGCTCCCCTTGATTCTCGCATGGACTTTGTCATCTATTGCGACGCTTCACGTCAAGGATTAGGCTGTGTCCTAATGCAAGAGCGTAGGGTGATTGCTTATGCCTCCCGTCAAGTACGTCCTCATGAAGAGAACTACCTAGTTCATGACCTTGAGCTTGCTGCGGTTATCTATGCACTGAAGCTATGGCGACAGTACCTTCTCGTTAATCATTGCGAGATCTTCACCGATCATCAGAGTCTGAAGTACCTGTTTACTCAGCCATATCTGAAACTCTGTCAGCAGCGATAGATGGAAGCTATTACTGACTACAACTGCGGTATATCCTATACCCCTGGTAAGGATAATGTAATGGCCGATGCCCTGAGCCGTAAGTCTTATTGCAATAACCACATGGTTCATAAAGTTCAGCCTCGCCTTTATGAAGAGCTATGCAAGCTGAACCTTCAACTAGTTCCACAGGGTTCTCTGAATAACCTTGTCTTGGAACCAACTCTTCTGAAGGCAATTAAGTCTGCTCAAGCCAAAGATGCTCATGTTGATCTGATGAAAAAGGATCTTGCCTTAGAGAAATCCAGAGATTTTTCACTTGGTGAAGATGGAACCTTATACTTCAGAGATTGCATTATGGTACCCCGATTCGAGCTTATGACAGAGAAGGTGATGAAAGAAGCGCATGACACCCCTCTCTCTATTCATCCGGGAAGTACCAAGATGTACTTAGACATTCGTCAGAAGTATTGGTGGTCTAATATGAAGCAAGACATTGCTCGATATATTGAAGAATGTGACGTTTGTCGTCGCGTCAAAGCAGAACATCAGAAACCGGCTGGACTTCTACAACCACTTCCGATTCCTGAATGGAAGTGGGATAAGATTGAGATGGACTTCGTCACTGGCCTTCCCAAGTCTCAGAAGGTAACGATGCTATCTTTGTCGTCATCGACCAATTTTCGAAGGTTGCTCACTTTCTGCCAGTCAAGGAGACTATCACTGCTAGTCAATTAGCAAACTTGTATATCTCCCGAATTGTGTCACTCCACGGCATTCCGAAGGAGATCAGTTCAGACCGCGGCAGTATATTCACTTCAAAGTTCTGGGATAGTTTCCAAGAGGCAATGGGAACTCATATTACCCGGAGCACTGCTTATCATCCCCAATCCCAAGGTCAAGTCGAGCGAGTCAATCAAATTCTTGAAGACATGCTTCGGGCTTGTGTTATTTCTTTCGGTAAGAAGTGGGAAGAATCTCTCCCTTATGCGGAGTTCTCTTATAACAACAGTTATCAAGCCAGCTTGAAGATGGCACCCTTCGAAGTGCTTTATGGACGTAAGTGCCGAACCCCTCTGAATTGGTCAGAAACTGGGGAACGGACGCTCATTGGTCCAGACATTATTCAACAAGCTGAAGAGCAGGTTCGCATTGTCCGGGATAATCTCAAGGAGGCATAGTCCCGCCAGAAGAGCAACTATGACCGAAAACACTGGGGTTCAACTTATCAACCCGGTGAACAAGCTTATCTGCATGTCACTCCTTTGAGAGGTACTCATCGGTTCGGAGTCAAGGGCAAGCTAGCTCCGTGCTACATTGGTCCCTTCCGCATTCTCGCCCGTCGTGGACTGGTGGCTTATCAACTGGAGTTGCCACCTCAGTTCTCTCATGTTCATGATGTCTTCCACGTGTCGCAACTTCGTCGATGCTTCAAGGATCCGGAACATGAAGTGGATCCAGAATTGATTGAAGTTCAAGATGATCTCACATACAAGGAGCATCCGATCTGCATTCTTGAAGAAGCTGAACGTCGAACACGCCAGAAGGTTACCAAGTTCCTCAAGGTGTAATGGTCAAATCATTCTAAAGATGAAGCCACTTGGGAACGCGAGGATAACCTCCGTGCTGAATACCCCGACCTTTTCCCTTCTACCTCTTAATTCTCGGGACGAGAATTTCTTTTAGAGGAGGAGAGTTGTAACACCCCGGTGTACTGATGCTACAGTAACCCTTGGGGTTAAGCTAATCTTTTTGCTAAACATGTGCCTGATCATTACTGTCTCATGTTCTTTCAAATTCCAGTTGAATTCAAATTCTAATTCTGTGTGAAATTCAAAATTTCTCAAACATGAAAACAAAAATGTTCATCATGTGCCAAATATTCCACAACTAATATTGGTGGTGAACCAACATTTTTGCAAAGGGTTTAAGTGGCCTAAGAAACTTAAAACGGTGACCTAAGCAATAAATTAAATGCCTTTTTAATTTATAAAATTGGCAATCTTTTTCTAAAGTCTCACAATATTTTGTGGCAGTGCAATATACTTCTTTGAGATTATTTTGGCCAACGGCATAATTTTTGCTCACTTTTTATTGGCTAAAAAGAAATAGAAGTGCAAAAAGGGGGAAGGAAGAAGGAAAAGGGAACCCTCCTGCCCCTGGGCCTAACGCCACAGAGACAGGCCCAGCCGGCCAGGCCCAGCTCCCCGCCCTGGTCGCCTCCCTCCTCTCTGTTCCCCCGACCCAAGCCACTACATGGGCTTGTCCCTGCCGGACCGTCTCGACGGCGACTCCCCGGAGGGGATAAGGACACGCCCCACCCTGCGGCGCCTCGCTCCCCTCGTCTACCCTATCCATTTGCCCCTGGTTCCTCCACTCCACTCCTTCCTTTCCCCTCGCCCTTCTCCACCTGAGCGCCTCCTGTCGCCGCCGCCGTCGTCCGCCGCAGCGATCATCGCTCCCCATCCCGCACGACGCGTCCCGGAGCTCCGCGGGCCTGAACTCCGTCCCCTGCATCGACCAGCTGAAGCCGGGGGCACCACCACCGTCGCCCGCGTCATCTCCCCGGCACCGACCTCGACCACCATCGCTTCTTCACCGCGTCGACCGTCGCAAGCTCCCCACCGGCCTCCTCTCAGTGAGCAACGCTGAGCCCGCGTCTTCCCCATCGTTTCACACACCGTAGGTTGCCGCCCTCTCTGCCGAAGCCACACACGTCGTGCTCGCTCCTGCCTCGCCCCGCTTTGCGTCTCCGCCCACCTGTGCGCCCGAAAGCACCCAGGCCCGCTCCCTTCCGCCCGCAGCTGGAAGAGCTTGCCATCGCTCGCGGCCACTACACCATCGCCCCCTTGCTCGCCTCCGGCCACGCGCGACCATGCTTCGCCCCTGACCCGCTCCCGCCTCGTTTTGTTTGAAGGACGAACCCCTGCCGCCTTTACCACGCTCTGGTTTCCGCCGTTGCTGCCCGCCCCGCGCTCCCAAGCCGCCGCTGCCCCTCCCGACCGCCCTAGCGTGCTCGGGGTGCGCTGCAGGTCCCGCCCACCTACTAAACAAGCTTGAAAACACCCCGTAGCCGCGCCTCCGCCTGGTCCGTACGTGGCTGCCGCCACAGCTCATCGCCGGCGTCATTGCCGGCCCCCTCCGCTCATTCTGTCACCACCATCGGACCCGCGGCGAAGTGGTCGTTCAAAAACAACTGGCTGCGCCCCGAATGGCCGCCCGGAGCCGGATTCCGGCGAGATCCAGCGCATCTCCGCCGCGGGAGCGCTCGCCGGGGCTCCGCCAGTGCCGGTGCCGACGTGGCCGACCGGGGCCACCCCCTTAGATCACTGCCCAGTGGCCCGGCTGGCCTTGTTGACCCAGTCAACGGCCGACTGGGCATCGCCCAGTCACTGCCAGTGGGTCCCCTGTGGGCCCCATTGACTGGTCAGCTAGTCTATTGACCGCTGATGCAGTAATGACACCGCGATGATGTCATAATTTCCTATTCTATCTTTATAAATAATTTCAGAATATGTTTTAAACTTGCAAATATCATAGAAAATAAACTGTAGCTCGGATCGAAAAACCATATATATGAAAGTTGCTCAGAACGACGAGGCGAATCCGAATACGTGATCCGTTTACCAGTCAGATGCCTCTAACTATCTGCACATGGAACTTTCCCCCTTCGGTCTTCTATTTGACATAGGTCCGGAACCGGGAAAACATTCCCGGTTAAATTCCTCCTTCACCTATATCGTGTACCCATACGTTAGGTCACACCCGGCACAGCATACTTGCCACGTTATGCTTTGTTATGCATATGTTTGTGTGTATTTACTGTTTCTTCCCCCTCTTCTCTCTGGTAGACCCCGAGACCGATGATGCTGCTGTGATCGACTACGTCACCGACGACCCCTCCTTCTTGTCCGAGCAACTAGGCAAGAAAACCCCCCTTGACCATTCTGATATCGCCCATTTCTTTCCCTCTCATGCTTGCATTAGAACTACTACTGCTTTCTGTATGATCCTACTCTGATGCATAGCCTGTTGTTGTTACCTGCTTTCATACCTTACCTGCTTATCCTAAACTGCTTAGTATAGGATGGTTAGTGATCCATCATTGACCCCCACCTTGTCCCAGTTGCCCCGCTTTATGTTTCATGACTCGATCAACACGATCGACGTCCAGGCCCCGACACTTCACATCACCCCCCTAGTGTATGACTCTGTAGAGTTACCATCGAGTGCTGAGGGTGGAACCTCTTACATCACTCCTGATGAGATCTCTGTAGTGTAGCTATTCGGTCGGGGTCACCGAGGGTGATTTACTCCTTAACCAATTCCGATACGGCTCTGTCGTGCAACCCCTCAAGTGTGAACCTCGATGGTGGATCCTCTTACATTCACCTTGATGACAACATCGAGTGGAATTCACCGGGGGTGATTCCTCGGGTTTTCCCCTTGGTGTTAGACACAGTTACTATGGTTACTATGACTTTGCACTGAGCCATGTTACTAAAGATAGGTCGGCCCTGAGGGGTACCCACGTGAGCTTAATTGCGAGTGATGTGGAGTCGGGTTGACCTGGAAGGTGCCCGCGAGATACTTACGAGGCGTGGCCGGGCATTCTTATCCCTTGCTGCAAGTACTCGAGACGGGGCGACGGGGTCACATCGATCGTGAGTCTCTGCTCGTTACCGCGTGCTCCTAATCCACTACGATTTGGATATTTGATCCAAGGGGCCTCTGGCTTGATAGCACTAACCATCACGTGGGCATTGTATAGGCATTCTGCGTCGTATGCATCAGCCAAAGCTTAATAGACGTCAGCGACTAAGCGGCGCGCGCCGGGTTGGACTGGTAAGCTCCTGCCTTGTTGACGGAGGTAGCTAGGTCTGCTCACCGGCCGCGTACACAACGTGCAGGACTTCCCGGGGAGATGGCCCATGACCCATGGGGGCATAGGTTTAGTCCGATGTGCTGGCCTCTCTATTAAGCCTAGGTCGGGTTGCGGCGTATTGTTTGGTCGAGGCCGGCCATGACCCAGGAAAGTGTGTCTGGCCGGAATTAATCAAGCATGATGAGTAAGTTGGTGAACCCCTGTAGGGAAGAAAACATCTATCGATAGCTTGTCCTACAGTAACAAACACTTGGAGTTGTATCCCGATCGATACAACTAGAACTGGATACTTGTGATGAGAACTGAATGGTGATGAGATTTGGAATGTGATGACACTTGGATAGTATGGCTCTGGGATTGCTTTCTCGCAGGGAGTCGAGAAAGGATCTCTGTCCGAGGTTGATAACACTACTACTTTACATTATGGTGATCTGTACTCTTCTATATGCTGCAAGATGTTTGAAGATGCTTGAAGACGCTAGTCTTCGATAGGCTAGGTTTTCCCCTTCTCTTTTGGCATTCTGCAGTTTAGTCCACAAATACAACCCTTTCCTTTGGTACAGATGCATACTTTAGATCTGATGTAAGTCTTGAGAGTACTTTGGATGAGTACTCACGGTTGCTTTGCTACTTCTTTTCCCCCATACACAATTGTTGCGACCAGATGACGGATCCCAGGAGCTAGACGACGCCACTGATGACTACTACTACCCGGAGGATGCCTACTACTACGTGAAGACCGTAGACAACTAGGAGTAGTTAGGAGGCTCCCAGGCAGGAGGCCTTGCCTTTTTTATCGTTGTTGTTTTTGTGCTAGCCTTCTTAAGGCAAACTTGTCTAACTTATGTCTGTACTCAGATATTGTTGCTTCCGCTGACTCTTGTGTATTCGAGCTTATGTATTCGAGCCCTCGAGGCCCCTAGCTTGTAATATAAAGCTTGTATTATTTTAATTTTTGTCTAGAGTTGTGTTGTGATATCTTCCCGTGAGTCCTTGATCTTGATCGTACACATTTGTGTGTGTGATTAGTGTACGATTGAATCGAGGGCATCACAAGTTGGTTTCAGAGCCGACTTCCTGTAGGTAGCCCCCTTTCCAACTCCTTGGCCGAAGTTGAGTCTAGTCACTGAAAAACTTTTACTAACATTGGTTGTGTGTCTTACGGGCCCACGTCGCCATTGGGTGGTATTAGGATATTTTATTCCTAGTCTATACTCTCGGACTCTGATCTCTCTTCCATTCGGGTTAAATGAATTTACTAACTCTAACATTAGGATCCCGTGACCACATTCACCCGGAAGTTGGATAAGCCATAGATATTCCTTAGAGTAGTATTTTGAGTAGTGCACACACAGTCGTGTTTACTACTAAGTGGTATCCATCGTACATCTTTCATTATGCATGTTTCATCAAGAATGATCCTTGTCTTTGCAAATGCTCAATGCTGAAGTACCCCATGTTACTTGTTAGCAGGATGGATAGACCCGCTGGTCATGGCCGTGGTGCTAACGATCCACCACCGCCCGAATTCTTTGCTGGAATGATGCAACAATTTGAGCTGAACTGCCAGTTCATGGAAGGAATGATGGCTCAGTTTCCTCGTCCGAACATGAATCAACAACCAACCCCAGGAACTCTGCAGGACTTCATGCGTCTCAACCCAACTATTTACCGTAGCTCAACTCAACCCCTTGATGCTGATGACTGGCTCCGCGACATCACATATGAAATGGAGTCTGCTAGTGTGGCCCCTGCTAGCTATGTCACCTTTGCATCTTTCTTTCTGAAGGGTCCCTCTGCTCAATGGTGGGACAGCCACAGGCGTACCCTACCTGCTGGAACGGTCATCACTTGGCCGGATTTCCAAGATGCCTTCCATGCCCGCTACATTCCTCAGGGAATCATGGATAAGAAGACGCGAGATTTCCGCAACCTCACCCAAGGCAACAATACTGTAGATGCTTATCAGCGGGAATTTCTGGACTTGTCTCGTTATGCTGAAGAAGACATTGCAACTGATGCTCGTAGGCAAGAAAAGCTCCGTGATGGACTTCACCCTGATATTAAGCTGGCACTGCTCGCTCATGACTTTGTCGACTTCGCCACCTTGGTGAACAAGGCTATTCAGGTTGAGACTGGTCTTCAGGAACACCAGGGATCCCTTATGCGCAGCTGTGACGCTGGCTCATCTTCGGGCCCGTCAGCGTAGAAGCATCGGATATGGATTCCCCACAACATGTATCGTCCAGCTGCACCTGCACCAAGACAGACCTATGTCGCACCTCGTTTGCCTCCTCCGCCAACAAGGCAGCCTCTTCGGACTGCACCACCCCAAGCGCCTGCTACCAATCCCAATGATGGTCTGTGCTTCAGATGTGGCCGTCCAGGTCACCTTGCCAAAGAGTGCAATCAGAAAAGGAACCAGCTGGCTTTGCCTTCAACTGGCCGTAACAACCAACCCCACAACAACAATGCCAGACCTTATGGTCGTGGTCAGGCTAATCATGTTGATCCGAATGAAGCTCAAGACCAGCCTGCTATTGTGATGGGTACTCTCCTTGTTAATTCAGTACCAGCATCTGTTTTATTTGATTCAGGAGCATCGCATTCATTCATGTCAGAAAATTTTGCATATGCACACGACATTCGATGCGAGCCCATGAACACTCCGATTGTGGTAGGCACCCCTGCGGGCCGATGTCAAACTACCATGATTGGTCACGACCTTCCCGTTGAGATTGAAGGGTTGGAATTTCTTGTTTCCCCCATTATTCTGGAGTCTTCCAATATTGACCTCATTCTGGGAATGGAATGGTTGAAAGCACATACTGCCTCCATCGTTTGTGCCACCAAAGTCGTTCATCTCCTACATCCTTTCGAGGAGATAGTAAGCTACCATGCTCAACTTGTTCAAAACACTGAAGCATGACTTTATGTCTTGAATGCGTTGAACGCAGCACCCCTTGAGGGAATTGGAAAGATTCCAGTTGTTCGTGACTTCCTAGATGTCTTTCCAGAAGAACTTCCAGGAATACCTCCTGCCCGGGTTGTCGAGTTCGTCATCGACTTGAAACCAGGCACTGTTCCTATTACCAAACGACCCTACAAGATGTCGTCTCACGAAGTCCTTGAACTTAAGGAGGAAATCAACAAATCTCTTCGCAGTGGTTTCATTCATCCAAGTTCCTCAGCTTGGGGAGCACCTTCTCTCTTTGTGAAGAAGAATGATGGAATGAACCATTTGGTCCCAGAACATCGTCCTATCAACCAAGCTACAATTCAGAACAAATATCCCCTTCCGCGGATCAATGATTTGTATGATCAACTGGCTGGTTCAGCGATATTCTCTAAACCTGACTTGAGGTTGGGTTACCACCAGATCCGTGTTCGTGAAGAGGATATTACAAAGACCGCATTCATCACTCGTTATGATTCTTACGAGTACACCGTCATGTCTTTTGGCTTGACCAATGCTCCAGCCACATTCTCTCATCTGATGAACTACATATTCATGGATTACCTCGACAAGTTCATCGTAGTCTATCGGGATGATATTCTGGTATATTCGAAGAAGAAAGAAGAACATGCTAAACATCTTCGACTTGTTCTAGAGAAGCTTCGAGAACATCAACTTTATGCCAAGTATTCCAAGTGCGAGTTCTGGCTTCCTGAAGTCACCTACCTTGGTCATGTCATCTCCAAGGATGGTATTGACGTCAACCCAGAGTGCGTTCAGGCTATTCTTGACTGGACCCCTCCAAAGACTCTCAAGCAAGTCAGAAGCTTTCTCGGTCTTACCAGCTATTGTCGTCGCTTTGTGGAGAACTTCTCCAAGATTGCCAAGCCACTGACCAATCTGCTTCACAAAGGCGTTAAGTTCGATTGGACAAACAAATGTCAGGAAAGTTTCCAGGCACTCAAAGACAAGCTGACATCTGCCCCAGTGCTTGCTCCCCTTGATTCTCGCAAGGACTTTGTCATCTATTGCGACGCTTCACGTCAAGGATTAGGCTGTGTCCTAATGCAAGAGCGTAGGGTGATTGCTTATGCCTCCCGTCAAGTACGTCCTCACAAAGGGAACTACCTAGTTCATGACCTTGAGCTTGCTGTGGTTATCTATGCACTGAAGCTATGGCGACAGTACCTTCTCGGTAATTGTTGCGAGATCTTCACCGTCATCAGAGGGCATCACACCCGTGTTAACATGTAATGTAAGTTCATCCTTCTCAAGCCTTCCAACTTTGTTCTAGTATAGATTTGGATAGGCATCATTTCCGCCACTGCTGTTTGCTTTGCTGTTTACATCTGATTGGATGTTTGCAACAACTACCAGTTTCAAATTGTAGTTGTAAAACATGTTCCTTATGCAGAACAGATCCATTTATTTGCTTATATAATTGTGAAACCTGTTACGTGTCTCCTTGTTTCTCTTTCAGACCTGTATCTCTTACGCCAGGCAGAACTTTAGGGAAGATAGTGAGCCAAACCATCTTGAGGACAGCGAGATGACCCCAAGGTCCTGTCTTGATGAAGAAAGTGAGTTGAAGCTACTCACCAGCAGGTGTGAGACAACCTCTATGCAGTCACTACCTCAATCAGTTCGCCTTCTTCAGTCTCAACTTAAAGCGGAAAGGCTTGCTTCAGCTCAGCTCCGACTTGAAGTCAAAGATGCAATGAAGATGTCAGAGGACTGCCGTGCGCACCATCATGCCTTAAATCTAGTGTTGATGCATCTATCATTGACACAACCGAGGTCTACTCAGCTTCTTCAGCTATTTGGGGGGGCGACCTGGCCAGGCCTAGTGCCTTTTGAAGTGCTCTTAGTTTTGTATATTCTTTTGTCGGCGCGTTTATTTGCACTAGTGGCGAACTTTGATGCCCAGTGGATGTAATATGTGTGATAGCCGTGATAGCCTAGCGTAAGTTGCTTTCTTATTTATTTCCTTGTTGTCTTGTTTATTTGTTTGCTTGTAGTCATTGTAGTACTTTTTCCGAGGATTGCTAGTGGCTGCAATAACCTATTTTTTAAAACTAGGCCACAATAACCATGGGCTAATATTTAGTATAGTGACACTGGGCCTCCTACGGGCCATAGAAACAATGGGCCTTCTATGGGCCGTAGAAACAGTTGGCCTTCTATGGGCGGTAGAAACAATGGGCCTTCTACGGGTGTATCATCAATGGGCCTTATACGGGCAGTATGATCGATTGGCCAAACATGGGCCAATAACAGGCCGCATTATGGCCGTAAACGGGCTAGAGTTGGAATCGTCCATTCATGGGCCGACCATAACGGGCCATCATTAATAGGCCGTATTTGATGACGCTATGAAAACGGCCCAACGTATTAACGGACCACAAACGGGCCGACTGTAACCACGGGCTGAATTTGGCCCATAAGCAGAAAATGACAGTAACGGGCCATAAGTAAACGAAAGCTGGAAATGAGCCAAGAATAAATGGGCTCTGAGAAGGCTGAAAGATAACATGGGCTGGAACCGGCCCAATGGAATAACGATTCGTTAATGGGTATAAAGTGATACATTGTTCATTACGGGCCAGTTTTACCACGGGTCGTTAATGGGTGTAAAGTGATACACTGTTCATTACGGGCCAGTTTCACCACGGGCCGTTAATAGGCCAAGAGTTACATAGGGCCTCATATGGGCCGAAAGACGTCATGGGCCATACATGGGCCAGAAGTGAAAATAGGCTGGAATCATATTGGGTGGCCTAGATGACGCTACTGGGCCTAATTCGGATAGGGCGTAACGGGCCTTGGGTTAGTGGGCTGTAAATGGGCTATATGCGAATAGGCCGTTAACAGGCTTTACATGGGCCGGCCCGCCACCTTTTGACCAAGTCAAATGGGCCGGCCTTTTCACAAGAATGGGCCTCTGTTGGGCCGTGCCACGTGTCGACGTATCATAGGCGCCTTCTGTCCAATGAGTGGATGACATCTGTTCCAATGATGAGCCGACACGTGTTTCCTCCAGCCAATGATGATTTTACACATGGAAAATCCCCATTGGTCGGGGCTGTTAACGGGTTATTGGATGCAAAACCCGACCCGATAGCTTAACAGTGTTCCATTACGGTGGATGCCACGTGTCGGTCACCCTTGACGAAAGCACTTCTGTGACGCGGGATTTATTGTCATGGAAGTGGACACTTCCATGATGATAATTTTGGTAATGTCATGGAGAACTTCTACGACAGCAGAGGTATGACTATCTTGATTCTGTCATAAAATGGTCATGGATGTACAGGCATGGCAGAAAATGCGACCTACTGTGACAAACACGTATCATCACGGAACTGTATTTTTTGTAGTGGGAGGAAACGATCGCGCATGCAAGGTCCTGCCTTGCCATGACATCGACAACTCGCTGGGCTCCCTCGCGCGCTATCGTCAAGCCTCCTCGCCGCCCGCACGGCTGGACGAACAACCCGCGAATTGGGCGAGGAGCTGCCGGAGGATGACAACGAGGAGATACTCGCCAGGACCACCCGCGCGGCCCCTTGGCCTGGCCGGCGTGGTGGTACTGTTGGAAATATGCCCTAGAGGCAATAATAAAAGCATTATTATTATATTTCCTTGTTCATGATAATTGTCTTTATTCATGCTATAATTGTGTTATCCGGAAATCGTAATACATGTGTGAATAACAGACACCAACATGTCCCTAGTAAGCCTCTAGTTGACTAGCTCATTGATCAACAGATAGTCATGGTTTCTTGACTATGGACATTGGATGTCATTGATAACGAGATCACATCATTAGGAGAATGATGTGATGGACAAGACCCAATCCTAAACATAGCATAAAGATCGTATAGTTCGTTTGCTAGAGTTTTTCCAATGTCAAGTATCTTTTCCTTAGACCATGAGATCGTGTAACTCCCGGATACCGTAGGAGTGCTTTGGGTATACCAAACGTCACAATGTAACTGGGTGACTATAAAGGTATACTACGGGTATCTCCGAAAGTGTCTGTTGGGTTGACACGGATCGAGACTGGGATTTGTCACTCCGGATGACGGAGAGGTATCACTGGGCCCCCTCGGTAATGCATCATCATAATGAGCTGAAAGTGACCAAGTGTCTGGTCACGGGATCATGCATTACGGTACGAGTAAAGTGACTTGCCGGTAACGAGATTGAACGAGGTATTGGGATACCGACGATCGAATCTCGGGCAAGTAACATATCGATTGACAAAGGGAATTGCATATGGGGTTGATTGAATCCTCGACATCGTGGTTCATCCGATGAGATCATTGTGGAGCATGTGGGAGCCAACATGGGTATCCAGATCCCGCTGTTGGTTATTGACCGGAGAGTCGTCTCGGTCATGTCTGCTTGTCTCCCGAACCCGTAGGGTCTACACACTTAAGGTTCGGTGACGCTAGGTTTGTAGGAATATGTATATGCAGTAACCCGAATGTTGTTCGGAGTCCCGGATGAGATCCCGGACGTCACGAGGAGTTCCGGAATGGTCCGGAGGTAAAGAATTATATATAGGAAGTGCTATTTCGGCCATCGGGACAAGTTTCGGGGTTATCGGTATTGTACCGGGACCACCGGAAGGGTCCCGGGGGCCCACCGGGTGGGGCCACCTGCCCCGGGGGCCACATGGGCTGTAGGGGGTGCGCCTTGGCCTACATGGGCCAAGGGAACCAGCCCCAACATAGGCCCATGCGCCTAGGGTTTAATAGGGAAGAGTCCCACTAGGGGAAGGCACCCCTTAGGTGCCTTGGGGGGGAGGGAAACCTCCCCTGGCCGCCGCCCCCCCCTAGGAGATTGGATCTCCTAGGGCCGGCGCCCCCCTAGGCACCCCTATATATAGTGGGGGAAGGAGGGCTTTTCAAGACACGCCTTTGGTTGCCTCCTTCTCCCTCTCCAACACCTCCTCCTCCTCCATAGTGCTTGGCAAAGCCCTGACGGAGTGCTGCAGCTCCATCATCACCACGCCATCGTGCTGCTGCTGGAGCCATCTTCCTCAACTTCTCCTTCCCCCTTGCTGGATCAAGAAGAAGGAGACGTTACGCTAACCGTACGTGTGTTGAACGCGGAGGTGCCGTCCGTTCGGTGCTAGGATCTCCGGTGATTTGGATCACGTCGTGTTCGACTACATCATCCCCGTTCTTTGAACGCTTCCGCTCACGATCTACAAAGGTATGTAGATGCATCTGATCACTCGTTGCTAGATGAACTCATAGTTGGATCTTGGTGAGACCGTAGGAAAATTTTTGTTTTCTGCTACGTTCCCCAACAGTGGTATCAGAGCTAGGTCTATGCGTAGTTCTTCTTGCGTGAGTAGAACACAATTTGTTGTGGGCGTAGATGTTTTCAACCTTCTTGCCGCTACTAGTCTTATCTTGCTTCAACGGTATTGTGGGATGAAGCGGCCCGGACCAACCTTACACGTACGCTTACGTGAGACCGGTTCCACCGACTAACATGCACTAGTTGCATAAGGTGGCTGGCGGGTGTCTGTCTCTCCTACTTTAGTTGGAGCGGATTCGATGAAAAGGGTCCTTATGAAGGGTAAATAGAAGTTGACAAATCACGTTGTGGCTTTCACGTAGGTAAGAAAACGTTCTTGCTAGAACCCTAATTCAGCCACGTAAAACTTGCAACAACAATTAGAGGACGTCTAACTTGTTTTTGCAGCAAGTGCTTTGTGATATGATATGGCCAAAGTTGTGATGAATGATGAATGACATATATGTGATGTATGAGATGTTCATGCTATTGTAATAGGAATCACGACTTGCATGTCGATGAGTATGAAAACCGGCAGGAGCCATAGGAGTTGTCTTTATTTTTGTATGACCTGCGTGTCATTGAGAAACGCCATGTAAATTACTTTACTTTATTGCTAAACACGTTAGCCATAGTAGTAGAAGTAATAGTTGACGAGCAACTTCATGGAGACACGATGATGGAGATCATGATGATGGAGATCATGGTGTCGAGCCGGTGACAAGATGATCATGGAGCCCCAAGATGGAGATCAAAGGAGCTGTGTGATATTGGCCATATCATGTCACTATTATTATTTGATTGCATGTGATGTTTATCATGTTTTGCATCTTGTTTGCTTAGAACGACGGTAGTAAATAAGATGATCCCTCATAATAATTTCAAGAAAGTGTTCCCCCTAACTGTGCACCGTTGTGACAGTTCGTTGTTTCGAAGCACCACGTGATGATCGGGTGTGATAGATTCTAACGTTCACATACAACGGGTGTAAGACAGATTTACACATGCAAACACTTAGGTTGACTTGACGAGCCTAGCATGTGTATAGACATGGCCTCGGAACACAGAAGACCGAAAGGTCGAGCATGAGTCGTATAGAAGATACGATCAACATGAAGATGTTCACCGACGTTGACTAGTCCGTCTCACGTGATGATCGGACATGGCCTAGTTGACTCGGATCATGTTATACTTAGATGACTAGAAGAGGGATGTCTATCTAAGTGGGAGTTCATTGAATAATTTGATTAGATGAACTTAATTATCATGAACTTAGTCTAAAATCTTTACAATATGTCTTGTAGATCAAATGGCCAACGTTGTCTTCAATTTCAACGCGTTCCTAGAGAAAACCAAGCTGAAAGACGATGGCAGCAACTATATGGACTGGGTCCGAAACCTGAGGATTATCCTCATAGCTGCCAAGAAAGATTATGTCCTACAAGCACCGCTAGGTGATCCACCCGTCCCACAGAACCAAGACGTTATGAACGCTTGGCAGACACGTGCTGATGACTACTCCCTCGTTCAGTGCGGCATGCTTTACAGCTTAGAGCCGGGGATCCAAAAGCGTTTTGAGAGACATGGAGCATATGTGATGTTCGAAGAGCTGAAAATGGTTTTCCAAGCTCATGCCCGGGTCGAGAGATATGAAGTCTCCGACAAATTCTTTAGCTGTAAGATGGAGGAAAATAGTTCTGTCAGTGAGCACATACTCACTATGTCTGGGTTACATAACCGCTTGACTCAGCTGGGAGTTAATCTCCCGGATGATGCGGTCATTGACAGAATCCTCCAGTCGCTTCCACCAAGCTACAAGAGCTTTGTGATGAACTTCAATATGCAGGGGATGCAAAAGACCATTCCTGAGGTATTTGCAATGCTGAAATCAGCAGAGGTAGAAGTCAAGAAGGAACATCAAGTGTTGATGGTAAATAAAACCACTAAGTTCAAGAAGGGCAAGGGTAAAAAGAACTCCAAGAAGGACGGCAAGGAAGTTGCCGCGCCTAGCAAGCAAGCTGCTGGGAAGAAGCCAAAGAATGGACCCAAGCCCGAGACTGAGTGCTTTTATTGCAAGGGAAGTGGTCACTGGAAGCGGAACTGACCCAAATACTTAGCAGACAAGAAGGCCGGCAAAACAAAAGGTATATGTGATATACATGTAATTGATGTGTACCTTACCAGTGCTCGTAGTAGCTCTTGGGTATTTGATACCGGTGCAGTTGCTCACATTTGTAACTCAAAGCAGGAGCTGCGGAATAAGCGGAGACTGGCGAAGGACGAGGTGACGATGCGCGTCGGGAATGGTTCCAAGGTCGATGTGATCGCCGTCGGCACGCTGCCTCTACATTTACCTGCGCGATTAGTTTTAAACCTCAATAATTGTTATTTAGTGCCAAGTTTGAGCATGAACATTGTATCGGGATCTCGTTTAATTCGAGATGGCTACTCATTTAAATCCGAGAATAATGGTTGTTCTATTTATATGAGAGATATATTTTATGGTCATGCTCCTATGGTGAATGGTTTATTCTTTATGAACCTCGAACGTAATGCTACACATGTTCATAATGTGAGTACCAAAAGATGTAAGGTTGATAATGATAGTCCCACATACTTGTGGCACTGCCGCCTTGGTCACATAGGTGTCAAACGCATGAAGAAGCTCCATGCAGATGGACTTTTAGAGTCTCTTGATTATGAATCATTTGACACGTGCGAACCATGCCTCATGGGTAAAATGACCAAGACTCCGTTCTCAGGAACAATGGACCGAGCAACCAACTTATTGGAAATCATACATACTGATGTGTGCGGTCCAGTGAGTGTTGAGGCTCGCGGTGGCTATCGTTATGTTCTCACCCTCACTGATGACTTGAGTAGATATGGGTATGTCTACTTAATGAAACACAAGTCTGAATCCTTTGAAAAGTTCAAGGAATTTCAGAGTGAGGTTGAGAATCAACGTGACAGGAAAATCAAGTTTCTACGATCAGATCGTGGAGGAGAATACTTGAGTCACGAATTTGGCACACACTTAAGAAACTGTGGAATAGTTTCACAACTCACGCCGCCTGGAACACCTCAGCGTAATGGTGTGTCCGAACGTCGTAATCGCACTCTATTAGATATGGTGCGATCTATGATGTCTCTTACCGATTTACCGTTATCCTTTTGGGGCTATGCTTTAGAGACTGCCGCATTCACTTTAAATGGGGCTCCGTCGAAATCCGTTGAGACGACACCGTTTGAATTATGGTTTGGGAAGAAACCTAAGCTGTCGTTTCTAAAAGTTTGGGGATGTGATGCTTATGTCAAGAAACTTCAACCTGAAAAGCTCGAACCCAAGTCGAAAAAATGCGTCTTCATAGGATACCCTAAAGAAACTGTTGGGTATACCTTCTACCTCAGATCCGAAGGCAAGATCTTTGTTGCCAAGAATGGATCCTTTCTAGAGAAGGAGTTTCTCTCGAAAGAAGTAAGTGGGAGGAAAGTAGAACTTGATGAAGTATTACCTCTTGAACCGGAAAATGGCGCAACTCAAGAAAATGTTCCTAAGGTGCCTGCACCGACTAGAGAGGAAGTTAATAATAATGATCAAGATACTTCTGATCAAGCTCCTACTGAAATTCGAAGGTCCACAAGGACACGTTCCGCACCAGAGTGGTACGGCAACCCTGTCTTGGAAATCATGTTGTTAGACAACGGTGAAACTTCGAACTATGAAGAAGCGATGGCGGGCCCGGATTCCGACAAATGGCTAGAAGCCATGAAATCCGAGATAGGATCCATGTATGAAAACGAAGTATGGACTTTAACTGACTTGCCCGTTGAACGGCGAGCCGTAGAAAATAAATGGATCTTTAAGAAGAAGACAGACGCGGATGGTAATGTGACCATCTATAAAGCTCGGCTTGTCGCTAAGGGTTATCGACAAGTTCAAGGGGTTGACTACGATGAGACTTTCTCACCGGTAGCGAAGCTAAAGTCCGTCCGAATCATGTTAGCAATTGCCGCATTCTACGATTATGAGATATGGCAAATGGACGTCAAAACGGCATTCCTTAATGGTTTCCTTAAGGAAGAATTGTATATGATGCAGCCGGAAGGTTTTGTCGATCCTAAGAATGCTGACAAGGTGTGCAAGCTCCAACGCTCGATTTATGGGCTGGTGCAAGCATCTCGGAGTTGGAACATTCGCTTTGATGAGATGATCAAAGCGTTTGGGTTTATGCAGACTTATGGAGAAGCCTGCGTTTACAAGAAAGTGAGTGGGAGCTCTGTAGCATTTCTCATATTATATGTGGATGACATACTTTTGATGGGAAATGATATAGAACTCTTGGACAGCATCAAGGCCTACTTGAATAAGAGTTTTTCAATGAAGGACCTTGGAGAAGCTGCTTATATATTAGGCATCAAGATCTATAGAGATAGATCAAGACGCCTCATAGGTCTTTCACAAAGCACATACCTTGATAAGATATTGAAGAAGTTCAATATGGATCAATCTAAGAAGGGGTTCTTGCCTGTGTTACAAGGTATGAAATTGAGCTCAGCTCAATGTCCGAGCACGGCAGAAGATATAGAAGAGATGAGTGTCATCCCCTATGCCTCAGCCATAGGTTCTATTATGTATGCCATGCTGTGTACCAGACCTGATGTAAACCTTGCCGTAAGTTTGGTAGGAAGGTACCAAAGTAATCCCGGCAAGGAACACTGGACAGCGGTCAAGAATATCCTGAAGTACCTGAAAAGGACTAAGGAAATGTTTCTCGTTTATGGAGGTGACGAAGAGCTCGTTGTAAAGGGTTACGTCGACGCTAGCTTCGACACAGATCTGGATGACTCTAAGTCACAAACCGGATACGTGTATATTTTGAATGGTGGGGCAGTAAGCTGGTGCAGTTGCAAGCAGAGCGTTGTGGCGGGATCTACATGTGAAGCGGAGTACATGGCAGCCTCGGAGGCAGCACATGAAGCAATTTGGGTGAAGGAGTTCATCACCGACCTAGGAGTCATACCCAATGCGTCGGGGCCAATCAAACTCTTCTGTGACAACACTGGAGCTATTGCACTTGCTAAGGAGCCCAGGTTTCACAAGAAGACAAGGCACATCAAGCGTCGCTTCAACTCCATTCGTGAAAATGTTCAAGATGCAGACATAGATATTTGTATAGTACATACGGACCTGAATGTAGCAGATCCGTTGACTAAACCTCTTCCTAGGGCAAAACATGATCAACACCAGAATTCCATGGGTGTTCGATTCATCACAATGTAACTAGATTATTGACTCTAGTGCAAGTGGGAGACTGTTGGAAATATGCCCTAGAGGCAATAATAAAAGCATTATTATTATATTTCCTTGTTCATGATAATTTTCTTTATTCATGCTATAATTGTGTTATCCGGAAATCATAATACATGTGTGAATAACAGACACCAACATGTCCCTAGTAAGCCTCTAGTTGACTAGCTCGTTGATCAACAGATAGTCATGGTTTCCTGACTATGGACATCGGATGTCATTGATAACGAGATCACATCATTAGGAGAATGATGTGATGGACAAGACCCAATCCTAAACATAGCATAAAGATCGTATAGTTCGTTTGCTAGAGTTTTTCCAATGTCAAGTATCTTTTCCTTAGACCATGAGATCGTGTAACTCCCGGATATCGTAGGAGTGCTTTGGGTATACCAAACGTCACAACGTAACTGGGTGACTATAAAGGTATACTACGGGTATCTCCGAAAGTGTCTGTTGGGTTGACACGGATCGAGACTGGGATTTGTCACTCCGGATGACGGAGAGGTATCACTGGGCCCACTCGGTAATGCATCATCATAATGAGCTCAAAGTGACCAAGTGTCTGGTCACGGGATCATGCATTACGGTACGAGTAAAGTGACTTGCCGGTAACGAGATTGAACGAGGTATTGGGATACCGACGATCGAATCTCGGGCAAGTAACATATCGATTGACAAAGGGAATTGCATACGGGGTTGATTGAATCCTCGACATCGTGGTTCATCCGATGAGATCATCGTGGAGCATGTGGGAGCCAACATGGGTATCCAGATCCCGCTGTTGGTTATTGACCGGAGAGTCGTCTCGGTCATGTCTGCTTGTCTCCTGAACCCGTAGGGTCTACACACTTAAGGTTCGGTGATGCTAGGGTTGTAGGAATATGTATATGCAGTAACCCGAATGTTGTTTGGAGTCCCGGATGAGACTCGGACGTCACGAGGAGTTCCGGAATGGTCCGGAGGTAAATAATTATATATAGGAAGTGCTATTTCGGCCATCGGGACAAGTTTCGGGGTTATCGGTATTGTACCGGGACCACCGGAAGGGTCCCGGGGGCCCACCGGGTGGGGCCACCTGCCCCGGGGGCCACATGGGCTGTAGGGGGTGCGCCTTGGCCTACATGGGACAAGGGCACCAGCCCCAACATAGGCCCATGCGCCTAGGGTTTAATAGGGAAGAGTCCCACTAGGGGAAGGCACCCCTTAGGTGCCTTGGGAGGAAGGGAAACCTCCCCTGGCCGCCGCCCCCCCCCCTAGGAGATTGGATCTCCTAGGGCCGGCGCCCCCCCTAGGCACCCCTATATATAGTGGGGGAAGGAGGGCTTTTCAAGACACGCCTTTGGTTGCCTCCTTCTCCCTCTCCAACACCTCCTCCTCCTCCATAGTGCTTGGCAAAGCCCTGACGGAGTACTGCAGCTCCATCATCACCACGCCGTCGTGCTGCTGCTGGAGCCATCTTCCTCAACTTCTCCTTCCCCCTTGCTAGATCAAGAAGGAGACGTTACGCTAACCATACGTGTGTTGAACGCGGAGGCGCCGTCCGTTCGGTGCTAGGATCTCCGGTGATTTGGATCACGTCGTGTTCGACTACATCATCCCCATTCTTTGAACGGTTCCGCTCACGATCTACAAAGGTATGTAGATGCATCCGATCACTCGTTGCTAGATGAACTCATAGATGGATCTTGGTGAAACCATAGGAAAAATTTTGTTTTCTGCTACGTTCCCCAACAGGTGGCGATGCGGTCAACGAAGCCGCCTCTGCCTGCCCGAGCGCTCGTGTCAGGGACGACGCCCCGTGGCCGAACGCGCACGTCGCGTTCCCGTCGTCGGCACCGAGACAGAGCAGGACGAGAACCTCCGTCGCCCGCCTCCAATGGTGGTGCCTGTGACTTCCCGGCTGGCTGCGGGCATGGCCGTCGGTGCCGAGGCGAAGGTGCAGCAGGACGAGCTACAGGGCGCGCGCATGCGTGGTGAGCAGGTGGGCAGGCTTGGCACAACCGTGGGCGGGACGGCGAGGGCTCGCGAAGCTGTCTGACTCGGGACGGCCATGGCTTCTGGACCTGTCGAAGCCCGTCCAGGGTCGGCTCCACAGCAGCAGTGCGCCCTTGCGCCAGTCGACGGTGAACTGGGCACACCTCTACGGCAGCAGCGGATCTGGGAGTGGCATGGTCGCCGCGTGGCCAGCCCGATCGGGGAGTGTCGGTGTCAAAACCGGCGGATCTCAGGTAGGGGGTCCTGAACTGTGCGTCTAAGGCGGATGGTAACGGGAGGCAGGGGACACGATGTTTTACCCAGGTTCGGGCCCTCTTGATGGAGGTAAAACCCTACGTCCTGCTTGATTTATTCTTGATGATATGAGTATTACAAGAGTTGATCTACCACGAGATCGGAGAGGCTAAACCCTAGAAGCTAGCCTATGGTATGATTGTATGTTGTCCTACGGACTAAAACCCTCCGGTTTATATAGACACCGGAGGGGGCTAGGGTTACACAAGGTCGGTTACAAAGGAGGAGATATACATATCCGTATTTCCTAGTTTGCCTTCCACGTTAAGTAGAGTCCCATCCAGACACGAGACGAAGTCTTCAATCATGTATCTTCATAGTCCAACAGTCCGGCCAAAGGATATAATCCGACTGTCCGGATACCCCCTAATCCAGGACTCCCTCAGTAGCCCCCGAACCAGGCTTCAATGACGATGAGTCCGGCGCGCAGTGTTGTCTTCGGCATTGCAAGGCGGGTTCTTCTCCATACTTCGAATGTTTGTAAAGAAGTGTCCGGTCCCATAAATGTTTGGACCTCTTTGCTTCTGTGCCCAATAAGGGCTATCTCCCACGCGTCGAATGAATATGTGGCGCCAGGGCATTTTTACATTCGCCCCCTAGCCAGATAAATAAATTATTTATCAAAGGCATGGGGATTCTTAGATCGGATCCATACCATCCTCCCCCAGTGAGAATCCATCGGAGCGCGTTTCGAAAAGATCCATTCCAGCATGGCCGACCTCCGCAGCTCCTCCTCCCGCCCCCGTAGCCCTAAGCCCACTGATTGGGAGAGGTGTTCTGTCCTGCACAGTCGATTAGTCGAATTGCAAACTAAGGGATTTCTTCCTCTGGCGTATATGGTGCCCGTTCGAGCCGGGCTTGCCACCTACAATGGCGGGGAGCAAGCGGAGAGCTTCCCCAGTCCCTCTACAGGGGAGCGGGTCTGCCTTATTCCCTATTTATTAAGGGACTCGGATTTCTAATTGATCCATTCCTCTGCGGGCTCCTGGAGTTCTACGGCCTCCAACTACACAATTTCACCCCTGTCTCCATTCTACACATCGCCGGCTATGTTGCTCTCTGCGAATTGTTCCTGGGCTACGAGGCTCACTTCGAGCTATGGAAAAGGCTATTTTGCCTCGTCCCTCGCACACAGAGGGGGTCACTTTATCAAGTGGGCGGAGCCGAAATATGGCACATCGCCGGTACCGGATACCTGTCCGGTACCCCGAAGAAGTCGTCCGAAGACTGGCCTTCGGAATGGTTTCATATGGAGGACGTTCCCCTTCCGGACCCTGTTCGGCGGGGTCTTCCTGAGTTCAACAATGCCCCTCTGAAGAAACGCCGAAGTTGGCGCCCACGGAGCCCCCAGGTGGAAGACAATGGAGAAGTCCTCTACCTGATGAACCGGGTTAAAGCACTGGCTCAATCAGGATTGATAGTAATCAAAGTTATGTCGATCTGCATAATGCGGGGAGTGCAACCACTTCAATATCATGGGCACCCCTTGTGGTGTTTTAACGGGGCGGATGATGCCACCCACTGCGGGCGTAAGGGTCCGGACAATGCTGCCGCTTTAGCAAAAATTCTGTCTGAATTGTTCAAGGGAGAGGAAGAGGAGTTCATCCACATCAAGCCACAGGATGGATTCTCCATGTACAATCCTCCAAGCTGGGTAAGTTATATCTCCTTACTCCCATTTTTCCCGCATTCTTTGTCGTAAATATTCATCTTGCCACTTTGCGGCAGGAACTGCGAAAAGCCATAAAGGAGGTCAGTAGCCCTTCTCCACAACCCAGGGACCATGACCAGGCCCACGACTTCGGACTCAAAGAAGATCCGGTTATATTCATGGAACTGATAGACCGACAGTTCTATTAGTTAAGCTGCGATGATGCCATGGTGGCCATTACAGCCGACTATCCCGGACTGCTTCCTGCATCGCACGTAAGAAAACCAAAAAATCCCAACTCCAAAAACTAGGATCCCCTGTTAGACACTTCACCTACCATATGCATATGGCGTTTTGCAGGGAAGGCATTCGGGATGCCCCGCCGAACCCACAGCAACTCGCCAACAAGAGGCAGCGAGGCCGGGCAGGCCAAAAAGGAAGGCGGTCAGGACGGAGACGCCGGCGCAAAGGTATAATAGAAACCCCGCTCCGTGGTTGTCGTCTTTCTCAAAATGTAACGACGCTCGTGTTTCTTTGACAGAAAAAACGCTCGCCGGAATATGTCCGGCGATGTTGCTAATCACGCTTCCACCAGTCGGGCGCCAGGACCGGACATAGAGACGGAAGACGATATGAGGCGGGTGCCGGATAATCCCCCTACAGAGGGTGCGGATAGATTATCCGCTACAAACTCAGAAGTGGAAAGAGCCATGAATCATAGGCGCCGCCGGGCCGTACTCCGCGACGCTTGTTTCTCACCAGAGGCATTTGATGCCTTCAATTCTGGAGAGGCGTACCTCCGTGCTGCTCAAGATGGTCTAGCCAGAGCCACGGATCAGTATGTAAAGGATGTACAGTTAAGTAAATCTGACGATTTTTGTGTATCAGTAGCCCCTGAGACTTGAAACAGTTAGCAGAACTGATTTAAGGATCATCTTTATTGTGCAGGTTCTTACAGAGAAGAATACTAGGCTGTCACAGGAGCTGGATTAATGCAAGACCCAACTGCGGGACACTATTGCCGCATTGAAGGAACCGAGAAAGTCCCCCGCTAGTAACATTTACTTTAAAGAATGATGGTTGCCATATAGTGTGCGGCGTGACTGTAGACCCGACAATAGATGTTGCAGATGAATCCGGAGAAAATCCGGAGGACCAGCATGTCGTGCGACAGCTAGAGGCTGGCAAACGCGTGCTGACTGAGGTTAGGCGGGAGAAAAACAATCTCCAAGATGCCAATATCAAGCTGAGCGTGGAACTAAAAGACGTTCGAGCCCAGCTTGCAGACTCCGAGAAGGAGAATAAGCGGCTTCGACTCGGCATTTTTAGTAAGTGCTTGAATGAATCCTTTTGAAGGAGTTCGGCGAAGAAGCCGACTATTAGCGTTATGTCTGTAGGTATGCTGACGGGTCGTCCCGCGGAGGAAATGCTTGGGTCTGCGGGTGATCTTCTATCCGAGCTCTCACAACTGCACGAACAAGTTCGGCAGGTGATGCAAGGTGTTGCCCAGGCCTTATGGCCGTCCGTATTCTTGCCAGAAGGTGTTGCAGAGCTTACGGAGAAGCTCAAGGGAGCACGGCGGCGCTTCTGATTATGGAAGATATCGGCCTGCCGTCAAGGTGCCAGGGAAGCCTGGGCCATGGTGAAGACGCGGTATACCAAGGCTGACCCAAATCACATGGCCGAGGTCGGACCTGTGGGGCCCGACAGGAAAGAGATTCCCGTTAGCTTAGTTTATGGGCAAGTAGAATTAGCCGCAAAGTATTCCCAATAGGATTGTAGGCTAGACCGCCTGTTGGATGGTATAGAAGAGGAATTTAGTCAGTCTGCATGACTATGTAATTAAAGTGATATGTATAATGCCTTCTAGCCGGATTGTAGATCATTTGTCATGGCGGACCTTTTCGCTTCAACCTCAGGACCCGATAGTCCGGAGTGTATCCGAATACCCGCTCAGTTATATAAGAACCGGGGTATGCGTGGAGACCAGGTGTAGGGGTCATTAGTGCTTGAACAGACAAGTGCCCAACTAGTTATGTTATATTACATGGGTAGTAAGAAACATCTTCCAGGGAGAATAGTTCTATTAAGTGTTCCTTTCCCTGGGTACGCATGCCCTAAAGTGCATGTCCGGACTGCGATAGGAAACACAGGAAAAACAACTAGGGGCGCATATGGAAAATAAATAAAAATCATCTTTTGTTCACCGACTGAATATTCGCTTAAGAACGCTAGCTTTCGGCTTCACCCAGTCTGAGGTACACATCCGGCTGACCCGGCAGTAACAATCATAGAGGTGCTCCCCTTATGCCCTAGCTGAATTAACGGGAACGTAGGGCATAAATACAAGAGCCAGGCAACCCAGCTTGGCCGAAACTTAAGTCATATCGATGCATATAATGGCGAAAAAAGGTACATGCGGAAGTATAACACATGTGCGGGGCATGAGGCCCAGATAAATAATTAAGCTTCTGTGAAAGAAGCCCCCAGGTATGATGAGCGCGGCTAGCACATCTATAATGTGCAAGCGAGGCACAAGTTGGCCCTTGAAGGCCTAGAGAAATAATAAAAGAAAGGAAGAAAGAAAAACAAGACAGATAATGTATATGTAAAAAATGGACAGAGGAAGGGGACGAACATAGAGTCCGGCGCTAGGCGTAGAATCTTCGGAGCCTGGCCGCGTTCCATGGGTTTGGCTCGAGTTGATTAGTCGATTTATCCCGCAGTCGCTACGCTCTACCGGTCAGAACTTTGTCAATAATGAAGGGACCTTCCCATTTGGGCTCGAGCTTGTTCTTTTTCTTATCCGGCAGGCGTAGAACTAGTTCGCCAACGTTATAAGTTTTGGCCCGTACTTCTCTGCTTTGGTATCTGCGAGCCTGTTGTTGATAATAAACTTGTAATACGGTAATTATTTTAAAAAAAGTGTTCTCAGAAATGAGCTATCAAGTGTGAAGATTCATGGCTTTCAAGCCAAATGATCAATCTTATGGCCACATTCATGGCATAGTTTGTTCAAATGATCTCATATTATGCACAAGGGTGCATATTGGAATGGCAAACAATGTTACCTAAGGAAGTTTTCATTTTCTTTGGACGAAAAAACCATTTTGCATTTTCTGAGTGCCTGAAATGAGTTTTTTTGTGAAGGACCTACCATATATTTGTTGCAAAATTGGACCTAATCAATTTTCTAAAATACTAGGCCATATTTAATGCACAATTGACAAAATGGTTGGGTGTCAAAATTTTTGATCCACCTCTGGTGAAAAAGACAAATTCCCGTCGATTCAGCTGGAAGCGGGTCAAATTTGAACTGCAGCTGCCTCATAGTTTGCTCTTTATTTTTTCCAAAAATCATTTCTAGGTAAATAGGTATCTATTTAATCATAGAAACACCAAAAAAATTCCAAGATTTAACCACTAGCTAGGAACTGTCATTCCCGCCGTTTTGACCACATTTTGAAACGGGCATAAAAAATTCAAAAAGAATCAAAAAATTGGGAAACCTTCGCATTGTGTCATTATATGTGACCAAGTTCCCAGGAAAAATAACAAACTTGTAATACGGCAATTATTTTAAAAAAGTGTTCTCAGAAACGAGCTATCACGTGTGGAGATCAATGGCTTTCAAGCCAGATGATCAATCTTATGGCCACATTCATGGCATAGTTTGTTCAAATGATCTCATATTGTGCACAAGGGTTCATATTGGAATGGCAAACAATGTTGCCTAAGGAAGTTTTCATTTTTGTTGGACGAAAAAACCATTTTCCATTTTTCGATTGCCCGAAAGGAGGTTTTTTTGTGAAGGAACTACCAAATAATTGTTGCAAAATTGGACCAAATCATTTTTATAAAATACTAGGCCATATTTAATGAACAATTAACAAAATTGTTGGGAGTAAAATTTTTTGATTCACCTCTCATGAAAAAGACAAATTTCCGCCGATTCAGAGGGAAGCGGATCAAATTTGAACTGCAGCTGCCTCATAGTTTGCTATTTATTTTTTCCAAAAATCATTTCTAGTTACATAAGGACCTATTTAATCATAAATACATGGTTTGGTGGCTATACGTCGAGGTTTGGGCGGTGGCCGAGGGCCCCAACTCTAGAGCGCGTAAACTCGCATGCCCGTCGCGTGGTCACCGTGTGACCGTAATGTTGCCATGTGTTCTGGGTGGCCTAGGCATGTCTAGTGGGTTGGGCACTTCCCAGGTTGGTGCTAGGAAGAAAATTAGAACATAAGATTCTCACGAGGAGACCGATCGATGCTCAAACATGAATTAGCAACCAAGTGTTTGATTAGCGGTACGGGAAATGCACATGGCCAATGGGCGTGAGTTTTGGCTGAGGATGATCATCTACTAAGGAGAATGTCTTCACAAATTTTTAGCTCAAAAGGAGGATCCTAGGTGGTACTTGCTTTGCAAAGTACCACGCTGGACAAAAATATGAATGTTGAAGCTGGGCTCAAAATAATGAATGGAGTGAGCTGAAATTTTGTGGAGGATGGTTATTTGGGCATAGGAAAGCATTGTAGAAAATTGATACCATTTGTACATGCCAAAGTAGTACTTCCTTCACAATGCTCTTCTATGGATAGAAACTTGGGAAAACTAGTGAGAGAGATTGGATGAATGAAATGAGCTCAAAATTGGTGTAGGTAAGTTACTTAAGTATGGTCATGCGCTGGTAAATTTTCAGATCATTTGGGTAAGCCTAGCTAGTACTTACTTCACAAAGCTTCTCTCGAGGTAGAAACTTTGAAAATTTCCCGAGAAAGATTTACTAGGAAAATTGAGCTGAATATTATCATGTGGCAATGATTTGGGTATGGAAGAGTGCCCGAAAAGTTTGAGGGTAATAGGAGGGGTCTATATAACACTTGCTTTGCAACGTGCCAATTTGGCCATAAAATATAAATTGAACCTGGGCCCACATAGATGACTTGACTGAGCTGCAATTTGGAGGAGGGTGATAATTTGGGCATATGAAGGAACTATATAAATTTCATGTCATTTAGAGATATAAAAAGGTACTTCCTTCACAATGCTTCTAGGTGGACAAAAACTTTGGAAATTTGCCGAGGAAGATTTGCTAGGCAAATGGAGCTGAATTTTGTCATGCGGTAATGATTTGGATAGGAAAGAGTGCCCAAAAATTCCGAGGGCAATCAAGAATATATAAATAGCACTTCCTTCATAAAGTGTTGTTGCGAAGAGAATAGGAAAATGAATATTCTTGAATTAGTTTTGAACTAGGCAAGGAAGGATTTTTACATATTTGATGAAGATATGCCCCAAAGAATTTATGAGATTTTTTTGGGAATTTTGGGAATGATAGAAATATAGGTTGCTTCACAACCTAGGGCAAAAACTGCCACATGGACATGACACATAGGCAAAACTGATGAGATGGCGCCTAGTCATCACAACCCACCACAATCTACGAGGCTATGACCATCTATATTGGTCATTAACAACTAAAAATAAGGCAGCGGACTAGCACTGTTTGCTTTGTGACCATTTCGTGTAAGGAAATTACGACCTTTCTGACCAAAATGGTCGCAATGGTTTAGGGTTTGGAGCCCCCTGAACAGCTTTTGACCAATTGGTCTAAAATGGTCATAAATTTATGACCAATTCTTCAAGGGTCACTGACAGAAGGTCACAAGTTGACATATTTCTCGTAGTGTAGGTGGCGAATGGTAAAACCAAGGTTCGGCCTTGCTGGAGGAGTTTTATTCAAAGCGAACTGTCAAGGGGTTCCCATTATAACCCAACCGCGTAAGGAACGCAATATCCAGGAACATAACACCGATATGCCGGAAACTAGGGCGGCAAGAGTGGAACAAAACACCAGGCATAAGGCCGAGCCTTCCACCCTTTACCAAGTATATAGATGCATTAATTAAATAAGAGATATTGTGATATCCCAACAAGTAAACATGTTCCAACAAGGAACAACATCTCCATGTTCCAACAAGGAACAAACTTTAATCTTCACCTGCAACTAACAACGCTATAAGAGGGGCTGAGCAAAGCGGTAAAATAGCCAAACAATGGTTTGCTAGGACAAGGTGGGTTAGAGGCTTGGTTCAACAATATGGGAGGCATGATAAGCAAGTGGTAGGTATCGCAGCATAGGCATAGCAAAAGAGCGAGCATCTAGCAAGCAAAGATAGAAGTGATTTCGAGGGTATGGTCATCTTGCCTGAAATCCCACAAGGAAGAAGAACGAGTCCATGAAGAAGATAAACGGACGTAGCCAACGGATCCTCACAAACACGACATTATCGGAATCAACCCGAAGAAGCAACACCGGAAAGAGGCAAACAACATAGTAAACAACCATCACAAAATCATGGCATGATGCACATCCAAGTATGATGCATGTCTGGTTTAATGAGGCATGGCATGGCAATATGCACAAGCAATCCTACAAATTAAGTGGAGCTCAATATGCAACGAGTTGCATATTGACGGAACACCACGTGACTTATTTAGTTCACTCTCGTTTATGTACCCAACAAGATTAAATGTTTTTAGCATGTCAATATGTGAAGCATAATGAAACTATCTATCTAGGCAAGTTTAAAAGAGGCCGGAAGCAACAAACAACAATTCCGGTAAATCCCCATATGCAAATATTAGGTTTGGTACTGTTCTACCCTAAATACAATTTTAGAGTTGTTAAACATGCAAAGTAAAGCCATCATGATAATGTAGGCATTTTTCTACCCCATTTACATATAAAGATTATTTAAAAACCGAGCTACGGTTATTTAGTTATGAATTAAATCATTTTAGCAAGTTATTTAAGAAAATTTAAACAAACAACATTTTAAGCATTTTAAACATGGATGAAAATGACATATTATGAAACTACACAAAATTCTAAGCAACTTTCATATATAATTTGTTTTAATCCGATGCACGGTTTGTGAGTAATAAAATGCATGAAGTTTAGGGGCTATTCTGTAAAACTGACAACTCTAAGATAAGTATGAAATTCGACTTGAACAGGAAAAAAACATCACGGGCCGAATCTGTTGGCCCAACAACAGGAAAAAAACAGAGAGGCTTCGGCGGGGTGGCCACACCATGCGCTCGGCCCAGTTGAAGGAGAGGCCTGGCGCGACTGGGCCTTGGAGCGAGCGCGGCTGGATCCCGAGAGCGGACGCGCTCGACTGGTCAACGCAGGGGATCGAGCTGGACTGGCGCTGGCCTCATCTTCGAAGCAGAGGAAAACAGGGGCGCGACTGTGGATCTTCGGGAAGAGAATGGCGGCGGGCGGAGACGAGATCCGGCGACGCTGAAGTGGGTTCGGCCGGAGACAACGGCTTGACGAAGCAGGGGAGGCTCGGGCAACACACTGGGCTGCTGCTGCTCCTTCGGTGGCCACCGTGGAGGACCATGGCCGGTGCGACAGAGCCGCTGGTCCGGCGACGTTACAACGGAGACGAAGGGCGGCGGGGTCGAGCAAAGGTGCGTGCGAAGGAGAGCAGGGCGACGGGGCTTGATCCTGCTCTGCTGCTGCGGGCATGGGGAAGAGGAGGAGGGAGCTCGTGCTCCTACGGGTTCGGGCAAGAAACAGAGCAGCTCCGACGAGGGACTTGGCGCAGCCTTCCGCATGAACGGTGACCTAGACGCAGGGGAGAGGTGGAGGCGCGGTTTTGGCGAGGAGGCAGAGTTCCTTCGGCGGCCATGGCGGCTAGCGTGCTCCTGGCCAAGGCGTAGCTGCTCCTGGGTGACGACGATGACTGGGTTCAAGTTGTGGTCGTCGTTCTTGATGCGGCAGAGGAAGCTGGAGTGAGTCCTCGCGAGAAAGATGGTAGAGGCCGAGTGCATTGGAGGAGTGGATCTCGGGCTCGGGGATGAGGTGGATCGAGGGAGGCAAGGGACCTGCTGTGGAAGAGCTCCGTCTCGAGGAGCTCCTGCTCGGGCACGAGCGTGGAGACGCGGGGCTGTGGCCAGAGGAAGTTGGTCGGGCATGGAAAAGGAGGCGGTGGTTGGATTGGGTGGAGATGGATCCCGAGGTGGGAGATGCTGGCGGCGGGGATTGGACAGGGAGGATCCCTAGAAAATAGGGTTTCGTCTGATTTGGGTGGGGTTGGTCCATATATAGGATAAAGAGAGTGGGTTTAGTCCGTCCGATCGTAATCGGGCGGTCGAAAAAAATATGCTACGAAGTCCAATTAACAAAACAGAGACGTTTTGTAGATATTTGGGGATGTTCTGAGTCCAACGGTGACAACTGTTCGGGTCGGGTTCGGGACAGTTTCGGACGCGCACGTGAGGGGTCGGTGCACTGTGCAAGATGACATGACAAGATGCAACACGCAAGCGAATGACAAGGCAACAACAGCGAATAACTGGAGGACACCTGGCACATCGGTCTTGGGGCGTTACAACACTCCACCACTACGAGAGGATCTCGTCCCAAGATCTAGAATGGCACCGGAGGGACAATGGAAGAGAAAGATAAGCAATAAAACTAAGTTGCTTCTTTGACAAACGAGTGAATCCAAAGAACCTTGCGAGGTTGAGAAAATTGAAAGAAAGCAACGAAGAAGAACAAAGTTGCAAAAACTCCGTTAGCAAAGGGGAACAAGGAAGAACAACTTTGGGAAGCACTCCGGTTGAGAAGGGATGCAAGGCTTGATAAGGCGAAAAGAACTTGAGCAAAAAGGACAGAACACTCCGGTTAAATGGGTAAGCAAAAAAAGAAGAATGATCTTGACAAAACAAGATGATGGGTTGAAAAGAGCAACATCGCAATGCCTCCAGAAGAGATAAATAGAAGATAGCTAATTGAAATAGGGGAATGGAGAAGAAAATGCCAACTTCTGCCACAAAAGAGCTTGAGAAGGCATCCTTAGGAGACGGGTCGAGCGGAGTTGTTGGAACACCAACAATGAAAAGAATAAGCTTGATATGGTCTTATGGAATACATCTCAAATTATGAGGTGAAAATCAGCCACTTATAGGAAAAGAATTGGATTGATATCAACAAGGAGACGAGAAAGCTATTTCACCAGGAGGATAAAAGAAGAACTTGGGTCACTTATGAGCACCATAGATAGCAACAATCCTTAGGGAAGGCTTTAGGTGAAACATGACACAAGATAGCTCCAACTAGTTGGTTGGTGTGTTTAAAATACCTCATTCTTAATAACATGAGAATCATGAAACATGAACTCAAAATATCAAGAATGACATAATACCACCTCCAATGATAAGGTAGAAAGAATTGCACTCCGGATGCAAGATGAAGAATGCTTGAGCTCCTTAGAAAAGAATCTCGATTAAAACTTCGAGAAGAAATAACATCCTTTATGAACCATCATGTAGACCCTTCATGAAGAACTCCGTTAAACAAAAGAATGATCAAACGGAAGGAAAAAGAAGTTGAAAACACAAGGTGAAATCTTGTAATGATTTAGATGGAGCTTCGCGATGATATAATTGAGAGAGCTTGGAATTGCGGGAAGAGAAGATGAAACAATTGAAACCAAGAATTTTGGTGAGGCTCCGGAATAGGGAATTAATCACTTGGGTGAATCAAAAATAAGAATTATGTTATGCTCATCCTTCACCAATTAAATTGATGACAATCAATGACTTTGGCATACTACTTATTCTCGTAGCAAGGATTAAGAGAGATATAACATAAACTTGGGAAGGTCTTCAACGAACCATCGGTAGGATTGGAACATCAAATAGATTGATACGATAACAAAGGAAGAGAAATCTTGAATGAACCACCGTAAGAATTTGAAATGAATGAAGAAAAGATAAAGAAACACCGGGTAAAATTTTCAAATGAAACGAAGATGTTTGAGAGAAAATTAGATACAACTGAAACGAAGAGATCATGCGCTGATTAAAGAATATTGAATGATGCACCGGTGAGATTTGGGGAATGAGAGCTGAAAGCTGAGAATGAACAAGTCTTCTGAAATGATGGGCTCCAGATAATCAAACTGAAAATACCCTTGAATATCTCCTGATGGGTGAAAAGGATTCTCACAATCGAAAATAATTATGAGAGGATGGCAACAAGCTAGCACCATGAATCTTGAAGAGAATGGAGCAAGATTAAAGAGAAACTCTTCTTCGATATTCAAATGATGAGAATGCCAACGAGAAACACCACCAAATTGTTGAGGCACTCCGGAATGAATAATGGAAAGGTTGAGCCAACGATGAAAAGAATTTGAAAGATCTTGGAGAAAAAACATTTGACTGATGATAACTCATTCTTATGTCAAACTTTAGAAGATTTGAGAATAACTCTGGGAAAATAAGAAGAGTCAGGTAAGATCCTGGAAAAAGACATGTGGGTTAGGGCCCACTCAAAAGAAACACCGTAGAACGATTTAAAAGAGTGAATGCACTGGTTGAGTTAAATGGCTTGAATGAGATAACAACCTCGAAATAGATTGAACTGATCTTGAATGAAAAAAATGAGCCTTCTGAGATATCTTGAGCACTCCGGGACAATAGAATAGCGAGAGGTGAACGATTAAGAATTGCACCAGCATGTGAAAGCATTGAAATACGGAAAAAAAATGATCAACACCGAAAGCTTGAATTGGTTCCACCGGAGAAGAAAGAGAATGAAAAATGATGAACTTGTGGTTCCGTTAGTATCTTCATGAGAATCACCGGGTAAGAACATTGACGGAAAAGGAATGGAGAAGCTTCCCATCAATAAAAGGATACTTGAATAAGAAATCTGAGTCCTCGAAGAAGAAGGGTGGGTGGGTGGGAAAACAAAGACAACTTGGACCGGATGAAGCAAACACCGTTGAGAAGAACTGATAATTGATCTTGTGAATGTTGAAGTGATCGGATCCACTAGAAGAGAGACACACCAGTTGAAAAAGGATTGACATGAAAGTCTCGATTATCATGAAGTATTGGTATTCACATCGGAGTATGAGAACACCACTTAGGAAAAGGTATGGAATCAACATTTGACTTCGACGCAACTCGAATACCACAACTGAAAACAAAAACAAAGGATTGGCTTGCGGAATAAGCCGGAACAAACATATGATAGAGATTTCGTCCGAAGTTTTTGTGGTGGGGCCTACACGGGCTCGATCGTACAGCACCATCATGTACAAGGCAGTGCACATGACATACGAAGCGTCCCCGAGTCGGCATAGCCAAGGACTCTTTAATACACAACGAGACCACTGTAAAACCAACCATGGATAGGAGGACCACTAGACGTCGAGCCCCAATTTCATATCATACATCTGTTGGAAAGATATCCTAAGAGCTACTTGAATTCCCACTTATAAACTCCCGAAACTTTCCGGTTATGCAATCAGGTGTTGGGGATACAGGGGAAGCATAATATCTCACCCAAAACTAACAAATCCTACATCCAGCTGTATCTATCCTTCAACACATAACCAAGAAACCTTCGGAAAATGTCTACCTCAACCTTTGAAAAGCATCCGTTATACGAGTTATGGAAATACTCCTGAACTCCCGCCCCAGTACTGGGTGGCGTCGAGGATATCTCACCAACAACTGCATAAAAGAGATTTTCGATGTCGGCGAAACTAAACTCAGGTATTCCAGAACTGCAACGATAAAATTGTGACGACAACACCTCGGAGCTCAACTCCCCGGGACACTGCCACAACCCCTAAATGACAGGAGGTACCAAGAACAATGTTCTCGTCACAAAACCATTGGAACGATTCCAAGATACCCGCGTGATCCTAAATTTTTTTTAGTGAAATTTGAGAAAAGAAGAGTCAAAACTCTACGTCAGGATGCCTCACCAGAGCGACGAAGGGACTGAGGAGTAAAAAGAAGTCCTAACTCTCCGATATATATAATCCTAAATGACTCAAAACATTTTTCTAGACTCAACAACGCCAACGATTCGATCAAGCAGGGGGCTCCTAAGTCCGGGAAGGCTCTGATTACCAACTTGTAATGCCCTTGATGCGGCTATATCTCCCACGTGTCGAAGCACGACTTAGAGGCATAACCGCATTGAAAGCAATGTCGCAAGTGAGGTAATCTTCACACAACACATGTAATACATAAGGGAAAGAGATACATAGTTGGCTTACAATCGCCACTTCACACAATACATGAATAAAGCATTACATCAACCAGATACAATCAGGGTCCGACTACGGAACCAAAATAAAAGAAGACTACCCCAAATGCTACACAGATCCCCGATCGTCCCAACTGGGCTCCACTACCGATCAACTAGAACGAAAACAACACAAAGCACAAGATCTTCATCAAGCTCCTCCTTGAGCTTGGTTGCGTCACCTGCACAGTCTCATCGGCACCTGCAAGCTGGTTTTGGAAGTATCTGTGAGTCACGGGGACTCAGCAATCTCACACCCTCGCGATCAAGACTATTTAAGCTTATAGGTAGGGAAAAGGTATGAGGTGGAGTTGCAGCAAGCGACTAGCATATTTGGTGGCTAACATGCGCAAATGAGAGCGAGAAGAGAAGGCAAGGCATGGTCGATAAAACTATGATCAAGAAGTGATCCTAGAACAACCTACGTCAAGCATAACTCCAACACCGTGTTCACTTCCTGGACTTCGCCGGAAAGAGACCATCACGGTTACACACGCGGTTGATGCATTTTAATTAAGATCAGCTTCAGGTTTTCTACAACCGGACATTATCAAATTCCCATCTGCCCATAACCACGGGCACGGCTTTCGAAAGTTCAAATCCCTGCAGGGGTGTCCCAACTTAGCCCATCACAAGCTCTCACGGTCAACGAAGGATATTCCTTCTAGCGGGAAGACCCGATCAGACTCGGAATCCCGGTTACAAGACATCCTCGACAATGGTAAAACAAGTCCAGCAAGACCGCCCGATGCGCCGACATCCTGATGGGAGCTGCACATATCTCGTTCTCAGGGCAACACCGGATGAACACTACGTACAGCTAAAACCAGCCCACAAGTTTCCCCGAGGTGGCGCCGCAAGTGGGTCTATTTCGGACCAACACTTAGACAAGCACTGACCCGGGGGGGTAAAAATAAAGATGACCCTTGGGCTGGCCTAACCCAAGGGAAAAAGTCTAGGTGGCCAATGGTAAAACCAAGGTTGGGCCTTGCTGGAGGAGTTTTATTCAAAGCGAACTGTCAAGGGGTTCCCATTATAACCCAACCGCGTAAGGAACGCAATATCCTGGAACATAACACCGATATGACGGAAACTAGGGAGGCAAGAGTGGAACAAAACACCAGGCATAAGGCCGAGCCTTCCACCCTTTACCAAGTATATAGATGCATTAATTAAATAAGAGATATTGTGATATCCCAACAAGTAAACATGTTCCAACAAAGAACAACATCTCCATGTTCCAACAAGGAACAAACTTCAATCTTCACCTGCAACTAACAACGCTATAAGAGGGGCTGAGCAAAGCGATAACATAGCCAAACAACGGTTTGCTAGGACAAGGTGGGTTAGAGGCTTGGTTCAACAATATGGGAGGCATGATAAGCAAGTGGTAGGTATCGCAGCATAGGCATAGCAAAAGAGCGAGCATCTAGCAAGCAAAGATAGAAGTGATTTCGAGGGTATGGTCATCTGGCCTGAAATCCCGCAAGGAAGAATAACGAGTCCATGAAGAAGATAAATAGACGTAGCCAAAGGATCCTCACAAACACGACGTTATCAGAACCAACCCGAAGAAGCAACACCGAAAAGAGGCAAACAACATAGTAAACAACCATCACAAAATCATGGCATGATGCACATCCAAGTATGATGCATGTACGGTTTAATGAGGCATGGCATGGCAATATGCACAAGCAATCCTACAAATTAAGTGGAGCTCAATATGCAAGGAGTTGCATATTGACGGAACACCACGTGACTTATTTAGTTCACTCTTGTTTATGTACCAAACAAGATTAAATGTTGTTAGCATGGCAAGAGGTGAAGCATAATGAAACTATCTATCTAGGCAAGTTTAAAAGAGGCCAGAAGCAACGAACAACAATTCTGGTAAATCCCCATATGCAAATATTAGGTTTGGTACTGTTCTGCCCCAAACACAATTTTAGAGTTGCTAAACATGCAAAGTAAAGCCATCATGATAATCTAGGCATTTTCTACCCCATTTACATATAAAGATTATTTAAAACCGAGCTACGGTTATTTAGTTATGAATTAAATCATTTTAGAAAGTTATTTAAGCAAATTTAAACAAAAAACATTTTAAACATTTTAATCATGGATGAAAATGACATATTATGAAACTACACAAAATTCTAAGCAACTTTCATATATAATTTGTTTTAATCCGATGCACGGTTTGTGATTAATAAAATGCATGAAGTTTAGGGGCTATTCTGTAAAACTGACAACTCTGGGATAAATATGAAATTCGACTTGAACAGGAAAAAAACGTCACGGGCCGAATCTGTTGGCCCAACAACAGGAAAAAAATAGAGGGGCTTCGGCGGAGTGGCCTCACCATGGGCTCGGCCCGGTTGAAGGAGAGGCCTGGCGCGACTGGGCCTTGGAGCGAGCGCGGCTGGATCCCGTGAGCGGACAAGCTCGACTGGTCAACGCAGGGGATCGAGCGGGACTGGCGTTGGCCTCGTCTTCGAAGCAGAGGAAAACAGGGGCGTGACTGTGGATCTCCGGGAAGAGGATGGCGGCTGGCGGAGGCGAGATCCGGCGACGCTGAAGTGGGTTCGGCCGGAGACGACGGCATGACGAAGCAGGGGAGGCTCGGGCAACACACTGGGCTGTTGTTGCTCCTTCGGTGGCCGCCGTGGAGGACCATGGCCGGTGCGACAGAGCCGCTGGTCCGGCGACATTACAATGGAGACGGAGGGCGGCGGGGTCGAGCGAAGGTGCGTGCGAAGGAGAGGAGGGCGACGAGGCTTGATCCTGCTCTGCTGCTGCGGGCACAGGGAAGAGGAGGAGGGAGCTCGTGCTCCTGCGGGTTCGGGCAAGAAACAGAGCAGCTCCGGCGAGGGACTTGGCGCGGCCTTCCGCACGAACGGTGACCTAGATGCAGGGGAGAGGTGGAGGCGCGGTTTTGGTGAGGAGGCGGAGTTCCTTCGGCAGCCATGGCGGCTGGCGTGCTCCTAGCTAGGGCGTAGCTGCTCCTGGGTGACTACGATGACTGGGTTCAAGTTGTGGTCGTCGTTCTTGATGCGGTAGAGGAAGCTGGAGTGAGTCCTCGCGAGAAAGATGGTCGAGGCCGAGCGCGTTGGAGGAGTGGATCTCGGGCTCGGGGATGAGGTGGATCGAGGGAGGCAAGGGACCTGCTGTGGATGAGCTCCGTCTCGAGGAGCTCCTGCTCGGGCACGAGCGTGGAGACGCGGGACTGCGGCCAGAGGAGGTTGGTCAGGCACGGAAAAGGAGGCGGTGGTTGGATTGGGTGCAGATGGATCCCGAGGTGGGAGATGCTGGCGTCGGGGATTGGACAGGGAGGATCCCTAGAAAATAGGGTTTGGTCTGATTTGGGTGGGGTTGGTCCATATATAGGATAAAGAGAGTGGGTTTAGTCCGTCCGATCATAATCGGGCGGTCGAAAAAAATATGCTACGAAGTTCAATTAACAAAACGGAGATGTTTTGTAGATATTTGGGGATGTTCTGAGTCCAACGGTGACAACTGTTCGGGTCAGGTTCGGAACAGTTTCGGACGCGCACGTGAGGGGTCGGTGCACTGTGCAAGAGGGGTTTTCGGACCGAGCGATCGCATCGGACGGCTCCGGACGCGAAGAGGGGTAGGTTGGAGCTTGTGGGCTGTGCAGAAGGCCTCAGGCTAAGAGGAGAGAAGAGAGAGAAGCCCGGCGTCTGTTTCGGGAGACCGAAAACGTCCGACGTTAGACCGGTTATAATGCCGCTATAGTTTAACGGTTGGGCTATCAAACGAACTCCGAATGCGATGAGACTTGGCAGGCGGCCTACCTACAACATAACAAGACCACACGCCAACTCTCATCCCATTCTGAGAAAATTTTCCGGCACTTGTAAAATACTATTTCAGACATGCCGCGGGCGCGTGCAAGTGTGTCTGGGCTCAGAACGGACAATGGAGTGAACGAGGAGGCCAGGACGCATGCAAGTTTCAAAAACATGATGATGCAATGCACATGATGACATGACAAGATGCGACACGCAAGCAAATGACAAGGCAACAACAACGAAACACCGGAAGACACCTGGCACAACAGTCTCGGGGCGTTACACCTCATACCTTTTCCCTACCTATTAGCTTAAATAGTCTTGATCACGAGGGTGTGAGATTGCTGAGTCCCCGTGACTCACAGATACTTCCAAAACCAGCTTGCAGGTGCCGATGAGATCGTGCAGATGACGCAACCGAGCTCAAGGAGGAGCTCGATGAAGATCTTGTCCTTTGTGTTGTTCTTGTTCTAGTTGATCAGTAGTGGAACCCAGTTGGGATGATCGGGGATTTGTGTAGCATTTGGGGTAGTCTTCTTTTATTTTGGTTCCGTAGTTGGACCCTGATTGTATCTGGTTGATGTAATGCTTTATTCATGTATTATGTGAAGTGGCGATTGTAGGCCAACTATGTATATCTTTCCCTTATGTATTACATGGGTTGTGTGAAGATTACCTCACTTGCGACATTGCTTTCAATGCGGTTATGCCTCTAAGTCGTGCTTCGACACGTGGGAGATATAGTCGCACCGAGGGCGTTACAAGTTGGTAATCAGAGCCTTCCCCGACTTAGGAGCCCCCTTCTTGATCGAATCATTGGCGTTGTTGAGTCTAGAAAAATGTTTTGAGTCATTTAGGATTATATATATCGGAGAGTTAGGACTTGTTTTTACTCCTCAGTCCCTTCGTCGCTCTGGTGAGGCATCCTGGCGTAGAGTTTTGACTCTTCTCTTCTCAAATTTCACTAAAAAAATTAGGATCACGCGGGTATCTTGGAATTGTTCTGATGGTTTTGTGACGAGAACATTGTTCTTGGTGCCTCCTGTCATTTAGGGGTTGTGGCAGTGTCCCGGGGAGTTGAGCTCTGAGGTGTTGTCGTCACAATTTTATCGTTGGAGTTCTGGAATACCTGAGTTTACTTTCGCTAACATCGAAAATCTCTTTTATGCAGTTGTTGGTTAGATAACCTCAACGCCACCCAGTACTGGGGCGGGAGTCTGGGAGTATTGCCATAACTCGTATAACGGATGCTTTTCGAAGGTTGAGGTAGACGATTTCCGAAGGTTTCTTGGTTATGTGTTGAAGGATGGATGCAGCTGGATGTAGGATTTGCTAGTTTTGAGTGAGATAGTATGCTTCCCCTGTATCCCCAACACCTGATTGCATAACCGGAAAGTTTCGGGAGTTTATAAGTGGGAATTCAAGTAGCTCTTAGGATATCTTTCCGACAGATGTATGATATGAAATTGGGGTTTGACGTCTAGTGGTCCTCCTATCCACGGTTGGTTTTACAGTGGTCTCGTTGTGTCTTAAAAAGTCCTTGGCTATGCCGACTCGGGGACGCTTCGTATGTCATGTGCACTGCCTTGTACATGATGGTGCTATACGATCGAGCCCATTTAGGCCCGACCACGAAAACTTCGGACGAAATCTCTATCATATGTTTGTTCCGGCTTATTCTGCAAGCCAATGCTTTGTTTTGTTTTGAGTTTTGGTATTCAAGTTGCTTCGAAGTCAAATGTTGATTCCATACCTTCCCCAAATGGTGTTCTCATGTTCCCATGTGAATACTAATCCTTCTTGATCATTGAAATTGTCATGTCAATCATTTTTAACCAGCGTGTTTCTCTTCAAGATGATCCTATCAATTGTCTCATCCGTAAGAGTAACTCTAAGTATTCTCAACGGTGTTTGTTTCATTCGTCCCAAGTTGCCTTTGTTTTTCCCACCCTCCCACCCTTTTTCTTCAAGGACTCATATTTCTTAATCAAGTATCCATTTTATTCTTGTGAAGTCTCTTCATTCTTTTCTTTCAATGTTTTACCCGGTGGTTCACACGAAGATGCTCTTCTAGTTCGTCATTCCTCACTCATTTTCCTTCTCCGCTGGATTCAATTCAAACTTTGGTATTGAGCATTGTCTTTTCTTTTTGTCCAATGCTTTTCTTATGCCGGTGCACCTCATAATCATTCACTTCTCGCCATCCATTTGTTCTGGAGTGCTGAAGATATCTCAAAAGATTCACGTTTTCATTCCCGATTCGTTCAAGTTATTTCGAGGTTCTTATCTTATTCAAGCCATTTAATTCAACTGGCGCAATCTATCTTTTAAATCATTCCACGGTGTTTCTTTTCAGTGGGCCCTAACCCACAGGTCTTTTTCCAGGATCTTACCTGACTCTTCTTATTTTTCTGGAGTTATCCTCAAATTCTTTTCGAAGTTTGACGTAAGAATGAATTATCATCAGTCATATGTATTTCTCCAAGATCTTTCAAATTCTTTTCATCATTGACTCTACCTCTTCGCTTTTGATTCTTCCGGAGTGTCTCAACAATTCATGGTGGTGTTTCTCATCATCATTCTCAGATTTTGAAGACCGAAGAAGAGTTTTATTTAAATATTGCCCCATTCTCTGCCATCCTCTCATAATTGTTTTCGGTTGTGAGATTTTTTTTTCACCCATCCGGAGCAATTCAAGATTCTGTTCAGTTTGATTATCCGGAGCCCGTCATCTAAGATTTATCCATTCTAGCTTTCAGCTCTCATACTCTAAATCATACCAGTGTCTAAATCAAGGATTCTCTAATCAGCTCGTAATCTCTTCGTTCTCATGGATCTAAATTCTCTCAAGCATCTTTGTTTAATTGCTAATTCTTCCCGATGTTTCTTCATGTTTTAATCGTTCTTTTTCAATTCTTACGGTGGTTCGTTCAAGAGTTTTCTTCCTTCGTGTATCATATCTATGCATTCGTGCTTTTCAAATTCTACCGGTGGATCGTTGAAGACTTTCTCAAGTTTGCGCCATATCTCTCTAAATCCTTCCAACGGGAATAAGTAGTATGCCAAATCCGTTGCTTGTCATCAATTTAATTGATGAAGGATAAGCATAATGTAATTATTATTCTTGTTTCATCGACTAAATTCAACTCCTTATTCCGGAGCCTCGCCAAAATTCTCGATTTCAATTCTTTCATCTTCTCTTCCCGCAATTCCAAGCTCTCTCAATTATATCATCGCGAAGCTCCATCTAAATCATTACAAGATTTCACCTTGTGTTTTCAACTTCTTTTTCCTTCTATTTGATCATTCTTTTGTTTAACGGAGTTCTTCATGAAGGGTCTACATGATGGTTCATAAAGGATGTTATTTCTTCTCGAAGTTCTAATCGAGATTCTTTTCTAAGGAGCTCAAGCATTCTTCATCTTGCATCCGGAGTGCAATTCTTTCTACCTTATCATTGGAGGTGGTATTATGTCATTCTTGATATTTTGAGTTCATGTTTCATGATTCACATGTTATTAAGAATGAGGTATTTTAAACACACCAACCAACTAGTTGGAGCTATCTTGTGTCATGTTCCACCTAAAGCCTTCCCTAAGGATTGTTGCTATCTATGGTGCTCATAAGTGACCCAAGTTCTTCTTTTATCCTCCCGGTGAAATAGCTTTCTCGTCTCCTTGTTGATATCAATCCAATTCTTTTCCCGTAAGTGGCTGGTTGTCACCTCATAATTTGAGATGTATTCCATAAGACCATATCAAGGTTATTCTTTTCATTGTTGGTGTTCCAACAACTCCGCTCGACCCGTCTCCTAAGGATGCCTTCTCAAGCTCTTTTGTGGCAGAAGTTGGCATTTTCTTCTCCATTCCCCTATTTCAATTAGCTATCTTCTATTTCTCTCTTCTGGAGGCATTGCGATGTTGCTCTTTTCAACCCATCATCTTGTTTTGTCAAGATCATGCTTCTTTCTTTGCTTACCAATTTAACCGGAGTGTTCTGTCCTTTTTGCTCAAGTTCTTTACGCCTTATCAAGCCTTGCATACCTTCTCAACCGGAGTGCTGCCCAAAGTTGTTCTTCCTTGTTCCCCTTTGCTAACGGAGTGTTTGCAACTTTGTTCTTCTTCGTTGCTTTCTTTCAATTTGTTCAACCTCGCAAGGTTCTTTGGATTCACTCGTTTGTCACAGAAGCAACTTAGTTTTACTGCTTATCTTTCTCTTCCATTGTCCCTCCGGTGCCATTCTAGATCTCGGGACGAGATCCTCTTGTAGTGGTGGAGTGTTGTAACGCCCCGAGACTGATGTGCCAGGTGTCCTCCAGTTATTCGTTGTTGTTGCCTTGTCATTCGCTTGCGTGTTGCATCTTGTCATGTCATCATGTGCATTGCATCATCATGTTTTCGAAACTTGCATCCGTCCCAGCCTCCTCGTTCTCTCTGTTGTCCGTTCTGAGCCCAGACACACTTGCACGCGCCCGCGGCATGTACGAAATATTATTTTATAAGTGGCCGGAAAATGTTCTCAGAATGGGATGAGAGTTGGCGTGTGGTCTTGTTATATTGTAGGTAGGCCGCCTGCCAAGTTTCATCGCATTCGGAGTTCGTTTGATAGCCCAACCGTTAAACTATAGCGGCATTATAGTCGGTCTAACGTCGGACGTTTTCGGTCTCCGGAAACAGACGCCGGGCTTCTCTCTCTTCTCTCCTCTCAGCCTGAGGCCTTCTGCACAGCCCACAAGCTCCAACCTACCCCTCTTCGCGTCTGGAGCCGTCCGATGCGATCGCTCGGTCCGAAAACCCCTCTTGCACAGTGCACCGACCCCTCACGTGCGCGTCCGAAACTGTCCCGAACCCGACCCGAGCAGTTGTCACCGTTGGACTCAGAACATCCCCAAATATCTACAAAACGTCTCCGTTTTGTTAATTGGACTTCGTAGCATTTTTTTCGACCGCCCAATTACGATCGGACGGACTAAACCCACTCTCTTTATCCTATATATGAACCAACCCCACCCAAATCAGACCAAACCCTATTTTCTAGGCATCCTCCGTGTCCAATCCCCGCTGCCAGCATCTCCCACCTCGGGATCCATCTCCACCCAATCCAACCACCGCCTCCTTTTCCATGCCCGACCAACCTCCTCTGGCCGCAGCCCTGCGTCTCCACGCTCGTGCCCGAGCAGGAGCTCCTCGAGACAGAGCTCATCCACAGCAGGTCCCTTGCCTCCCTCGATCCACCTCATCCCCGAGCCCGAGATCCACTCCTCCAACGCGCTCGGCCTCTACCATCTTTCTCATGAGGACTCGCTCCAGCTTCCTCTGCTGCATCAAGAATGACGACCACAACTTGAACCCAGTCATCGTCGTCACCCAGGAGCAGCTACGCCCTGGCCAGGAGCACGCCAGCCGCCATGGCCGCCGAAGGAACTCCGCCTCCTCGCCAAAAACGCGCCTCCACCTCTCCCCTGCGTCTAGGTCACCGTCCGTGCAGAAGGCCACGCCAAGTCCCTCGCCGGAGCTGCTCTGTTTCTTGCCCGAACCCGCAGGAGCACGAGCTCCCTCCTCCTCTTCCCCGTGCCCGCAGCAGCAGAGCGGGATCAAGCCCTGTCGCCCTCCTCTCCTTCGCACGCACCTTCACTCGACCCCCCCGCCCTCCGTCTCCGTTGTAACGTCGCCGAACCAGCGGCTCTGTCGCACCGGCCATGGTCCTCCACGGCGGCCACCGAAGGAGCAGCAGCAGCCCAGTGTGATGCCCGAGCCTCCCCTGCTTCGTCAAGCCGTCGTCTCCGACCGAACCCACTTCAGCGTCGCCGGATCTCGCCTCCGCCCGCCGCCATCCTCTTCCCGGAGATCCATAGTCGCGCCCCTGTTTTCCTCTGCTTTGAAGACGAGGCCAGCGCCAGTCCCGCTCGATCCCCTGCGTTGACCAGTCGAGCTTGTCCGCTCGCGGGATCCAGCCGCGCTCACTCCAAGGCCCAGTCGCGCCAGGCCTCTCCTTCAACCGGGCCGAGCCCATGCTGAGGCCACCCCATCGAAGCCCCTCTATTTTTTTCCTGTTGTTGGGCCAACAGATTCGGCCCGTGACGTTTTTTTCCTGTTCAAGTCGAATTTCATATTTATCCCAGAGTTGTCAGTTTTATAGAATAGCCCCTAAACTTCATGCATTTTATTACTCACAAACCGTGCATCGGATTAAAACAAATTATATATGAAAGTTGCTTAGAATTTTGTGTAGTTTCATAATATGTCATTTTCATCCATGTTTAAAATGCTTAAAATGCTGTTTGCTTAAATTTTCTTCAATAACTTGCTAAAATGATTTAATTCATAACTATTTAACCGTAACTCCGTTTGTAACAAACTTTATATGTAAATGGGTTGGAAAAATGCCTAGTTTACCGTGGTGACCTTACTTTGCATGTTTAACAACTTTAAAATTGTGTTTACGGCAGAACAGTACCAAATCCATAAATATGCACATGAGGATTTTCCGGACTTGTTGCTTGTTGTTCCGGCCTCATTTAAACTTGCCTAGTTAGGTAGTTTTGTTGTGCTTCACCCCTTGCCATGTTAATCAAAATTTAATATTGTTGGGTACATAAACGAGATCGAACTAAATAACTTGAATGTGGTGTTTCTTCAACATGCAACTCGGTGCAAGTTGAGCTCCACTTAATTTGTAGTTTTGTTTGTGCACTTTGCCATGCCATGCTTCATTATACCGGACATGCATCATACTTGATTGTGCATCATGCCATGTTATGTGGTGGTTGTTTACTATGTTGGTTGCTTCTTTACAGTGTTGCTTCTTAGGGTTGGTTCCGATAATGTCATGTTTGTGAGGATCCGTTGGCTACGTCCATTTGTCTTCTTCATGGGCTCGTTCTTCTTCCTTGCGGGATTTCAGGCAAGATGACCATACCCTCGAAATCACTTCTATCTTTGATTGCTAGATGCTTGCTCTTTTGCTATCCCTATGCTGCGATACCTACCACTTGCTTATCATGCCTCCCATATTGTTGAACCAAGCCTCTAACCCACCTTGTCCTAGCAAACCGTTGTTTGGCTATGTTACCGCTTTGCTCAGCCCCTCTTATAGCGTTGTTAGTTGCAGGTGAAGATTGAAGTTTGTTCCTTGTTGGAACATGGCGATGTTGTTCCTTGTTGGAACATGTTTACTTGTTGGGATATCAAAATATCTCTTATTTAATTAATGCATCTATATACTTGGTAAAGGGTGGAAGGCTCGGCCTTATGCCTGGTGTTTTGTTACACTCTTGCCGCCCTAGTTTCCATCATATCAGTGTTATGTAACCGGATTTTGCGTTCCTTACGCGGTTGGGTTATAATGGGAACCCCTTGACAGTTCACCTTGAATAAAACTCCTCCAGCAATGCCCAACATTGGTTTTATCATTTGCCACCTAGCCTTTTCTTTCCCTTGGGTAGGCCTGCGCAAGGGTCATCTTTATTTTAACCCCCCCCCCAGGCCAGTGCTTCTCTAAGTGTTGGTCCAACCCAGAGCACCGTGCGGGGCCGTCCCTTGGCAACTTGGGTTACATTGGCTCCCGTACACTTAGCTTATCCAGTGTGCCCTGAGAACGAGATATGTGTAGCTCCTATCGGTATTTGTCGGCACAGCGGGTGGTCTTGCTGGACTTGTTTCACCATTGTCGAGGATGTCTTGTAACCGGGATTCCGAGCCTAATCGGGTCTTCCCGCTAGAAGGAATATCCTTCATTGACCGTGAGAGCTTGTGATGGGCTAAGTTGGGACACCCCTGCAGGGATTTGAACTTTCGAAAGCCGTGCCCGCGGTTATGGGCAGATGGAAATTTGTTAATGTCCGGTTGTAGAAAACCTGAAGTTGATCTTAATTAAAATGCATCAACCGCATGTGTAACCGTGATGGTCTCTTTCCGGCGAAGTCCGGGAAGTGAACACGGTGTTGGAGTTATGCTTGACGTAGGTTGTTCTAGGATCACTTCTTGATCATAGTTTTATCGACCGTGCCTTGCCTTCTCTTCTCGCTCTCATTTGCGTATGTTAGCCACCAAATATGCTAGTCGCTTGCTGCAACTCCACCTCATACCTTTTCCCTACCTATAAGCTTAAATAGTCTTGATTGCGAGGGTGTCAGATTGCTGAGTCCCCGTGACTCACAGATACTTCCAAAACCAGCTTGCAGGTGCCGATGAGACCGTGCAGATGACACAACCAAGCTCAAGGAGGAGCTCGATGAAGATCTTTTCCTTTGTGTTGTTTTCGTTCTAGTTGATCAGTAGTGGAGCCCAGTTGGGACGATCGGGGATCTGTGTAGCATCTGGGGTAGTCTTCTTTTATTTTGGTTCCGTAGTCGGACCCTGATTGTATCTGGTTGATGTAATGCTTTATTCATGTATTGTGTGAAGTGGCGATTGTAAGCCAACTATGTATCTCTTTCCCTTATGTATTACATGGGTTGTGTGAAGATTACCTCACTTGCGACATTGCTTTCAATGCGGTTATGCCTCTAAGTCGTGCTTTGACACGTGGGAGATATAGCCACATCGAGGGCATTACAAGTTGGTAATCAGAGCCTTCCCCGACTTAGGAGCCCCCTGCTTGATCGAATCGTTGGCGTTGTTGAGTCCAGAAAAATGTTTTGAGTCATTTAGGATTATATATATTGGAGAGTTAGGAATTCTTTTTACTCCTCAGTCCCTTCGTCGCTCTGGTGAGGCATCGTGACGTAGAGTTTTGACTCTTCTCTTCTCAAATTTTACTAATTTTTTTTACAACATGATCAACAAGACTCTCCCAAAGTCTTCCCAAAGTTTCTACTTGGCACAAACACTAATTAAAAGCATAAAACCACATATAAACAGAGGCTAGATGAATTGTTTATTAATAAACAGGAGCAAAAAGCAAGGAACAAAAGTAAAGTTGGGTTGCCTCCCAACAAGCGCTATTGTTTAACGCCCCTAGCTAGGCATGATGATTTCAATGATGCTCACATAAAAGATAAGAATTGTAACATAAAGAGAGCATCATGAAGCACATGACTAACACATTTAAGTCTAACATACTTCCTATGCATAGGGATTTTGTGAGCAAACAACTTGTGGGAACAAGAATCAACTTGCATAGGAAGGTAAAACAAGCATAACTTCAAAACTTTAAGGACATAGAGAGGAAACTTGATATTATTGCAATTCCTACAAGCATATATTCCTCCCTCCTAATAATTTTCAGTAGCATCATGAATGAATTCAACAATATAACCAGCACCTAAAGCATTCTTTTCATGATCTACAAGCATAGAAATTTTATTACTCTCCACACAAGCAAAATTCTTCTCATGAATAATAGTGGGAGAAAACTCAACAAAATAATTATCATGTGAGGCATAATCCAATCGAAAAATAAAATCATGATGAAAAGTTTCATGGATATCATTATTCTTTATAGCATACAAGTCATCACAATAATCATCATAGATAGCAACTTTGTTCTCATAATCAATTGGAACCTCTTCCGGAATAGTGGATTCATCACAAAATAAAGTCATGACCTCTACAAATCCACTTTCATCAATATAATCATCATAAATAGGAGGCATGCTTTCATCATAATAAATTTGCTCATCAAAACTTGGGGGACAAAAAAATATCATCTTCATCAAACATAGCTTCCCCAAGCTTGTGGCTTTGGATATCATTAGCATCATGGATATTCAAGGAATTCATACTAACAACATTGCAATCATGCTCATCATTCAAATATTTAGTGCCAAACATTTTAATGCATTCTTCTTCTAACACTTTGGCACAATTTTCCTTTCCATCATACTCACGGAAGATATTAAAAAGGTGAAGCGTATGAGACAAACTCAATTCCATTTTTTAATAGTTTTCTTTTATAAACTAAACTAGTGATAAAACAAGAAACTTAAAGACTCGATTTCAAGATCTAAAGATATACCTTCAAGCACTCACCTCCCCGGCAACGGCACCAGAAAAGAGCTTGATGTCTACTACACAACCTTCTTCTTGTAGACGTTGTTGGGCCTCCAAGTGCAGAGGTTTGTAGGACAGTAGCAAATTTCCCTCAAGTGGATGACCTAAGGTTTATCAATCTGTAGGAGGCGTAGGATGAAGATGGTCTCTCTCAAGCAACCCTGCAACCAAATAACAAAGAGTCTCTTGTGTCCCCAACACACCTAATACAATGGTAAATTGTATAGGTGCACTAGTTCGGCGAAGAGATGGTGATACAAGTGGTATATGGATGGTAGATAAAGGTATTTGTAATCTGAAATTATAAAAACAGCAAGGTAACTAATGATGAAAGTGAGTGTAAACAGTATTGCAATGCTAAGAAACAAGGCCTAGGGTTCATACTTTCACTAGTGCAAGTCCTCTCAACAATACTAACATAATTGGATCACATAACTATCCCTCAACATGCAACAAAGAGTCACTCCAAAGTCACTAATAGCGGAGAACAAACGAAGAGATTATGGTAGGGTATGAAACCACCTCAAAGTTACTCTTTCCAATCAATTCGTTGGGCTATTCCTATAAGTGTCACAAACAGCCCTAAAGTTCGTACTAGAATAACACCTTAAGACACAAATCAACCAAAACCCTAATGTCACCTAGATACTCCAATGTCACCTCACGTATCCGTGGGTATGATTATACGATATGCATCACACAATCTCAGATTCATCTATTCAACCAACACAAAGGACCTCAAAGAGTGCCCCAAAGTTTCTATCGGAGAATCATGACGAAAACTTGTGGCAACCCCTATGCATATGTTCATGGGCGGAACCCGCAAGTTGTTCACCAAAACATACATCAAGTGGATCAATAGAATACCCCATTGTCACCACGGGTATCCCATGCAAGACATACATCAAGTGTTCTCAAATCTATAAAGACTCAATCCGATAAGATTACTTCAAAGGGAAAACTCAATTCATTACAAGAGAGTAGAGGGGGGAGAAACATCATAGGATCCAAATATAATAGCAAAGCTTGCGATACAACAAGATTGTATCATATCAAGAACACAAGAGAGAGAGAGATCAAACACATAGCTACTGGTACATACCCTCATCCCCGAGGGAGGACTACTCCCTCCTCGTCATGGAGAGCACCGGGATGATGAAGATGGCCACCGGGGAAGGATTGCCCCCTCCGGCAGGGTGCCGGATCGGTTCTAGATTGGTTTTCGGTAGCTACGGAGGCTTCTGGCAGCGGAACTCCCGATCTATTGTCTCTTCTGGAAGTTTTAGGATACGTAGGTATATATGGATGAAAGAAGTACGTCGGTGGACCGAATGGGGGGCCACGAGGCAAGGGGCGCGCCCTAGGGGGGTGGGCGCGCCCCCACCCTCGTGGGCACCTCCCTTCTTTCCTGACATGCGCTCCAAGCTTTTCCGGTAGCTTTCCTTCCAAAAATAACTTCTCTAGTTGATTTCGTTCCGTTTCGACTCCGTTTTATATTCCCTTTCTTCGAAACACTGAAATAGGCAAAAAACAACAATTCTGGGTTGGGCCTCCGGTTAATAGGTTAGTCCCAAAAATATTATAAAAGTGGATAATAAATCCCAGTATTGCCAAAAACAGTAGATAACATAGCATGGAGCAATCAAAAATTATAGATACATTGGAGACGTATCAGCGGCAGAGGGTGGAACCGAGGCGTTTGGTTCAACAGGGGTAGGAGAAACTTGTTGCACCTTCTTCGGACACTTGGTGCTGAGAAGGATTTACTTCATGAGCTAGAGAAGCCACAAACACTGATTCAGTTGGCCTTGGCAAAGTTGTTGCACCGGTAACTGGTTCATGAGAAGGAGAAGGAATTGCTCATTCAAGTGAGTTCTCTCTCGGTGCATCAGTGTTAGGAGAAGGAGGAGCATTTTTCTTTGCAGTCTTCTTCTTCTTCTTCTGCTTTGACGGATTAATGTGCCCTTTTACAAGATCATTATAGCGAGTTGCTTTGCCTTGGTGATCAAGGAAAATCTTGCGAATGATTTGATCCAGATCCGGATGAAATCCAAACCTTCTATGCCGAAGGAATTTCAACTCCTTATTGATATCATCATACGATTCTTCAAGCTGCTTTATGACAAATTTGGATTTTGCATCTATCATACGGGTGTCAAGCTCCTTGAGTTGGTCGATGAGTTCATTGATCTCAACTGAATCATTTCTCAAATCTTGAATCAGATCAGATGCTTGATAAATAACTTCAGGGGGGATGGGAAAAGATGCCACTTCTCCATCAAACAAATCTGTCCAGCTGCTCCATAATGAACTGATGATCAAAAGAATGTGGTGCAGCAGAGTCATTTTGATGCTGAGCGGAGGTCTGAGCAGTAGGAGCAGTCTGTGCAACATTTTGCTCAGTCGGAGGCATAGAAGCCAGAGGTTGAGTCAGTTTTGAAGAAAATTGTGCAGCTTTTTCTTTCACAGCATCATAACTGGGAACCTTCTGCCTAGCATCTGGCCCTTTGATTTGCTTCACCTTATCTTTCGGCAGTTGTTCTCCTGGCTTTGAAGAGCCAACATGGGCTTAAACTACCAAGTCTTTCAAGTTGATTGCATCAGGATGTGGACAGTACTCACTTTGTCAACCATAGTGACAGTGGTACCAGGAGTCTTTCTATTCAATTGAATCTTCTTCGGAGGTGCAATAGGGACTACATTTGCTCGAAGATCAGGAAGAATAGTGGATGTAGTTACATTCACTTGTTCCGAGAGAGTTGCATCAATTTCCTCTCAGGTGAGCGGTGGATCATCTTGACCAGATGAATCACTTTCAGGTTCAGCTGGCTTCGCGGGGCTTTTTCTCAGAGCACTCTTTTTCTTCAGAGTGGCTGATTTTGGATCATGTTTGTTCTTCGTTCTGCGTTCGTCTTTTCCTTTAGCCTTTTTCTTTTCGACATCTGATTTGATAAGACGGCGATTTTCCTCTTCCTTTGCCTGATCTTTTGCGGCCTTCTTGGCACGCTTCTCAGCATTTTTGAGGCGCTTGGCCTTTTCTTCAGGATAAGAGTCTGGAGTCTTGGTGGATGACTCATGAGCGTCATGAGGTGGTGGAGGCCTTTGCTGGGGTTCACCTGCCCGGATGAGCCCAATCTCGCCAGTCACCCCATGTGGGATGGAAAGCAAAGTTCTTGGCGTACCAAGGATGAACCATCTTGTAGTTAAATCACTTCCTTACCCAGTGACGTCGTATCTTTTGCACACGACCTTTTCTCTGAGTGGAATCTTCTCCTGGAACTATGTTGTACTCATCATGAGAGACAAGCTCAGCTATGTTTTTGAGTGGTTGCCTGCCACCTCTCCTCTTCTTCGGTGCATCTGCTTCTTGTTCATTTGTATTTTGTTCAGCTCATTTTATTTTGCTAGTGGATGTGCATAACATTGGGCCCTTGGATGCTTTGGATTCGTCAGCTATTCCCATGAAGGCCTCATCATCATCAGCCATACTGTGTATCTTAGCAGAATCTTCAATAGATTGCATTTACCTGTGAAAGAGAATAGGTAAAATGGAAAATGGGGACAGGGTCACAAATGCTCATAGCGAAAGATTTTCTCGAACAAAAACATTTTGAGGAGGAATCAGATGCAGATTTTGAGAAATGTTCCGAATGATGAAACATATAGATCGAGCTAGTAGGTCTGAAGAAGAATACTAGACAACGAGCTAGGCATTTCATTCGAGCAAAGCATAACACAAACCCTAGATCTGACATATTCATATGCGAGGAATAACTACAAACCACATCCGCACTAGAGAGGTAAAAACCTAGATCTAAGATATGCGGTAAAATCGGTGAAAAATAACCACGGACGAACTCGGATCAGAAGAAAGTCCGAGTACGAACTAGACGTACCCTAGCTCGGTGACGTGCAACAACTAAGGCGGTGTAACACCCCGGTAGTCAATCTACAGTAATCACACACTAATGGTGCCATGTCATCACATTTAATTTTTCTAAACCTCACTTTGATCCTAACCCGATTCAAATTCAAATTTAAAGTAAAGTCAAATAATTAAAATTTTAATAAGGTAAAATAAAAATGTAGGTTGGGTTGAAAATATTTACTAGCTAATTTTCATGTAAGAGTTAACATTTTCCAAAGTATATAAGTTCCCCTAAAGATTTTTGAAACTGGCCCATAAGCTTTTTATTGAAATAATGTGATTTAAATAAATAGGTAAAATATTCAAAATTAGTTGAAACTTGTTGGACTAGCCCAAAACACTGTCTAGAATTTATGTGATACTTTGCACATTTAACTAAAATCATTTAGTACCTAAACTAAATACAAAACAATAGTTAAAGTAGACAACAGAAAAAAGTAAAAAAAAAAGTAAAAGAACCCCCATGGCCAAATGGGCCTCAGCCCAGCCGACTGGCCACAGCCACCTCGGGCAGGCCAGCCCAGCCCCCCCACCAGCTGCCTAACCCTAGGCCTCACCCACTCTCTCCCACACGATCCCCACTCTTCCCCGTTCCCTCCCTACGCTGTCAGCCACGACGCGCACACACACACACACTCACGCTGACGCACGGAGGATGGCGCCCCTGTCCGATCCCCTTCTCCCGCACACCCACGCCCGATGCAAGCCGCCGCCAGCCGGCGCCGCACTCCTCCGCGTCCCTCCTCTCCCTCGCATGGCGCCCGCCTGGAGTCGCGGCCTTGCCTTGTCGCTGTCTGACACCTCCCATCGGAGCCACCTCGCTGGACCGCTTCGCCATCGCCCCCTCGACTTGGCTCCGACGAGCCTCACTGCCCGATCCCCTCACTACAAAAAAATACACTTCCATGATGATACATGTTTGTCACAGTAGGTCATGTTTTCTGTCGTGCATGTACATCCATGACAAATTTATGACAGAATCAAGATAGTCATACCTGTGCTGTCGTAGAAGTGTTCCATGACATTGCCAAAATTATCATCACGGAAGTGTCCGCTTCCATGATGATAAATCGCGCGTCACAGAAGTGCTTTCGTCAAGGGTGACCGACACGTGGCATCCACCGTAACGGAACGCCGTTAAGCTATCGGGTCGGATTTTGGATCCGATAACCCGTTAACAGCCACGACCAATGCCGATTTTCCACGTGTAAAATTCTCATTGGTTGACGGATCCACGCGTCAGCTCCGCGTTGGCACATGTGTCACTCATCCAACGGTCGAGATGGGCCTATGATATGTTGACACGTGGACCGGCCCAAAAGTGGCCCACAAAGATTAAATGGGCCAGCCCAACTGAAGGCCCATAAGAATTAGCGGACCATAATGGGCCAGCCTAGCTAAAGGCCCACAAAATTTAGCGGACCATAATGGGCCGGCCCAGCTAAAGGCCCACACGATTTTGCAGACCATAATGGGCTAGCCCAGATAAAGGCCCACAAGATTTTGCTGACCACAATGGGCCGGCCCAGCTAAAGGCCCACTAGATTCTGCCAACCATAATGGGCCGGCCCAGCTAAAGGCCCAACATTCTCTGTCAAATCGGCCCATCAACGGCCTGTCCTAAACTTGTCATCAACGCGGCCCATGGTCACTTCTGGCCCGTTAGCAGTCCACTAAGTAATTGGGCCGAATTACGGCCCGGTGTATTTCCGGCCTATTAAAGGTCCGGCTTCATTTGGGCCCATTTATAGGCCATCAAAACTTTCGGCCCATAAACGACCGTGAAGGATTTGGGTCATATTCGGCCATGTCTGACATTCGGCCTGTTAGAGGCCCACTATAGCTTTGGGCCACTTTCGGCCTGTTGTCATTTTCGGCCTGTTAATGCCGGACGTAAACCATGGGCCATATGTGGCCCAACGTCATATCAGGCCCATTAACGGCCCATATAAAAATGACGATAATCTAGCCCGACTGAAGTTCGGGCCTATTAAAGGCCCGTGTATTAGGTCGGTGCATTTACGGCCCGTTCGAATTTCGGCCTGTTAAAGTCCAGTGGGTTATTTGGCACAATCAGGGCCCAATCTCACTTTCGGTCTATTAAAGGCCCATGTATTTTATGGGCTCGAAATATTTACACATGTAAACAGCCTATTTTTACTTAGGGCCCAAATTATGTTTAGGCATGTTAAAGGCCCACTATGGGCACAGGCCTATCAGAAAAATATGAAAGCTTATGCTGATTTAGGCCCAGATATTTTTAGTGGGCTACATGCCAATTTCGGCCCATAATCGTTTTTAGCCCAATTGGGATGGGCCCGACGAATGTTGGCATGTTGGGCTCCTTCGAAACTTTAGGCCAAATACATTACTAAGATAAACCTACACTATACAAAAATAGCGTCATAATTACTGCAGCCTGAGGCAGCATCATAAATGTTGTATCACAACAAAATAAATTCCAACCATACAACAAAAGGCCTGTTGGCATAAAGTTTATAGTCCTTCCAGATAAAAGCACCATCAGATGTATAGAAGCACAGATCATTTGACCTGAGTGATAATGTTTCAGGCTGTAGAATCTGATGGAGTAGCACGATCTCCACCTTTTTTCCGCCATTGCTCTTGAACAACGAAGCGAATGTCTGATAGTCTGGTTTCAAAACCATTCATATCTTGACGACATTTCTCAACCACTATTCTTGTTTCTGAAACAACGTCCACTAGGGATTGGACTTGTGTCTGGAGCACAAATATATCACTCTGTCTAGCAGGAAGATTTTGTTCGGTAGGCGATTTGGATGAGGTTACCTTGACAACCAACCCAGAATTACGCAGGAAGGTGCTTTTTGTACTGTTAGTGGAGAGATACTGACACACTGCAGCAAGAGGTGACATTGTGCCTGTAGTAGCCTCGTCACCTTCAGGTGGTTGTGGTTGTTCAATCATTTGTTCCATAGCTTCCTGAAAGTTTGAACTTGTAGATTAGTGTACCAGATAAGTTACTAATGAGACAAAAACAAACAAAGTAGGTTAAACGTTTATACATAACTTATTTTGGTGAACTACTGTAATACATTAGCATGTATTGTAGTGCCAACTACATAATAAAATCACTTTCGGAACATATGTCCATGTAGCATGCCTACTGTATTGTCTATTTCCTCACATTCGTTGACATCTAAGGATAAAGAGACATGGTTTAAAGTAGGATGAACATAGTATGACATCATTCATATCTGAAGGAAATATGCCCTAGAGGCAATAATAAAGTTATTATTTATTTCCTTATATCATGATAAATGTTTATTATTCATGCTAGAATTGTATTAACCAGAAGCATAATACATGTGTGAATACATAGACAAACATAGTGTCACTATTATGCCTCTACTTGACTAGTTCGTTGATCGAAGATGGTTATGTTTCCTAGCCATAGACATGAGTTGTCATTTGATTAATGGGATCACATCATTAGGAGAATGATGTGATTGACTTGACCCATTCCATTAGCTTAGCACTTGATCGTTTAGTTTGTTGTTATTGCTTTCTTCATAACTTATACATGTTCCTATGACTATGAGATTATGCAACTCCCGTTTACCGGAGGAACACTTTGTGTGCTAGCAAACGTCACCACGTAACAAGGTGATTATAAAGGTGCTCTACAGCTGTCTCTGAAGGTACTTGTTGGGTTGGCGTATTTCGAGATTAGGATTTGTCACTCCGATTGTCGGAGAGGTATCTCTGGGCCCTCTTGGTAAGGCACATCACTTAAGCCTTGCAAGCATTGCAACTAATAAGTTAGTTGCGGGATGATGTATTACGGAACGAGTAAAGAGACTTGCCGGTAACGAGATTGAACTAGGTATTGAGATACCGATGATCGAATCTCGGGCAAGTAACATACCGATGACAAAGGGAACAATGTATGTTGTTATGCGGTTTGACCGATAAAGATCTTCGTAGAATATGTAGGAGCCAATATGAGCATCCAAGTTCCGCTATTGGTTATTGACCGGAGACGTGTCTCGGTCATGTCTACATAGTTCTCGAACCCGTAGGGTCCGTACTCTTAAAGTTCGATGACGGTTATATTATGAGTTTATGTGTTTTGATGTACCGATGGAGTTCGGAGTCCCGGATGAGATCGGGGACATGACGAGGAGTCTCGAAATGGCCTAGATGTAAAGTTCGATATATTGGACGACTATATTCGGACATCGGAAAGGTTCCAGTGATTCGGGTATTTTCGGGAGTACCAGGGAGTTACGGGAATTCATATTGGGCCTTAATGGGCCATACGGGAAAGGAGAGAAAGGCCTCAAAGGGTGGCCACACCCCTCCCCATGGGCTGGTTCGAGTTGGACTAGGGAGGGGGGCGCCCCTTCCTTCCTTCTCCTTTTCCCTTCCCTTTCCTTCTCTCCTACTCCTACTACTTGGAAGGGATCCTAGTTCTACTAGGAAAGGGGGAATCCTACTCCCGGTGGGAGTAGGATTCCCCTAGGACGCGCCATAGAGAGGGCCGGACCTCCCCCTCCTCCACTCCTTTATATACGTGGCCAGGGGGCACCCCATAGAAACAAGTTGATCAGTTGATCTCTCCTAGCCGTGTGCGGTGCCCCCCCCTCCACCATATTCCACCTCGGTCATATCGTAGCAGTGCTTAGGTGAAGCCCTGCATCGGTAACAACATCATCACCGTCACCACACCGTCGTGCTGACGGAACTCTCCCGTAAAGCTCTGCTGGATCAGTGTTCGCGGGACGTCATCGAGCTGAACGTGTGCTAAACTCGGAGGTGCCGTGCGTTCGGTACTTGGATCGGTCGGATCGTGTAGACGTACGACTACATCAACCGCGTTGTGCTAATGCTTCCACTTTCGGCTTACGAGGGTACGTGGACAACACTCTCCCCTCTCGTTGCTATGCATCACCATGATCTTGCGTGTGCGTAGGAATTTTTTTGAAATTACTACGTTCCCCAACTGTATCATGGGCAAACAAATATAAAACAAACAGGCTATTTTATCATTGTGTGCGCACGTGAACATAACAACTAGATTACATATCAAGACCAAAAGAATATCCTTCATCTCTTTTAAACCATGTAAGGTGAAATGATACGTTAAGACAACTGTGAATAAAAGTGAACAGAGTAACTGACATTGGCTGCAAACCAAGTAGTTAAATGAACACATCACAGTATCAATCAGTTCACGGCAGGAGGAGTAAGGACTTACAACAGTGGCTTGAACTGGTGTGCTCATGCCCTTCATCTTGCTGGTGTGGCAATCCTTGAAGATTTGCACTGCATTCGGTTCAGGTTCTTTTTGGTCCGCACGGGATTTCCTCTGTATTTGGAACAAGTCAATATAGATACGATAATATGGCACAAAAAAAAGAAGAAAGTAGCAGCTATTTACAAGAGCCTCGCAGTGTGCAATATAGCTACGAGATCATGTGGTCTGTTTGAATTTCACTTTAGAACGGTTGGTTTTGTTCTTCAAACAGTTAGCCTAGAAGAAGATACACTTGTAAGGCACATACATAAATACAAGTTCAATATGTGGTCTGATCAAATACATATAGCCTACCTGATACTTTGGATCAGACCAGTGTTTAACGAGGGCTGTCCAGTCTTCATCTGTAATATATTCCACTGGAGATGTTTGGGCGATTTCATTGTTAGCCTTGCCTTCAAAGTGAGATTTTCTAAGGTGGTACCGATACTGTCGTAGAGCAGACTGAAAAACATGAGTGCATGCTTGTCTAGTTGCATCATCTTTCGGATCCAACTTGAACCTCATCTGTTGAAAAAAGAATGTGAGTCTTATTAGGAGGAAGCTAGAAAGTATGGGACAGAGCAAGACAATATTACTAATTGTGATGAATAACATTACTTACGGATAAATGGTCAAGGAAGGTGTTAAACTGGGTATTGTCTTTCTCATTCCTGTACTGGATCCACGTTGGGAGGATACGTGCATGACACCTAACGGCAACGGCTGCCTCTAATACTAACTTGGCTGACTCTGTAGCATCACATGGCCTTTTTAAACCTGCCTCATAATGGATCTCCATTCTTCCTCCTTTAGATTTTGTTAATCTGTCAAGCATTATCCCTGATGTCTGTTTCCTCTTGCGCCGTGGTGCTAGTTCAACAACGAATATGGAAAGTGTTAGTGTACATCAAACTATGAGAGTACATATAAAGGAGCATGCAACTACAACTTGACTCGGTCAGGTACCGTCTTGGTTTTGATGCTCATGAGGTTCATCTGATCTTGCCAAGTCATGTTGTGTCAGCAGTGCTTCGGAAGTAGTGTTAGGTGTGAAGGCAGCTTGGGAAATGGCCAGTTCCGGAGCAAACGAACGAGTAACTGGTTGAGATGCTGGTACAGTTGAAGCGGATGCTATAGCTGGTGGAGCAGGTGATACTGTGTTTGTAGATTTAGCTGGTGGACTTGGACCTTCTACTGCACTATAAGTACCAGCAGAATCTCGACGGCAGAACCTTTTCCGTTTCACCCGATGAGTAACAGTACTCCCTACTATATTATTTTCCTTGCTCTTTTTTGACTTTGCCATGTCAAGCTGTACCCACAACACAAAAGAATAAAATCACTCTTCAGGACTCATTGATGCATGATACAGACAAGCAATACTTTGATGTAAGACAACCGTATGAGGATGGAATATGTAAGAAAAACATGACGGCATGACATATTCATAGCTACGATGTTCAAACTAAGCAGAAGGATTTTCAAGAAAATAGAAGTAATGCAAGCTAGACACCATATGAAAGATGCAACCAATATTACTCTGCCAAGTTAAAAGTGTCTTGTCATAAGTGGCAATTCGAAAAATTAGAAGCAGTACAACGTAGAAATCAATGCAAGATGCAACCACTATCAAACTGCCATGTTAAAAGCGTCCAATCATGAGTGACTGATGCAGGATACACAACAACAGTACTTTGATGTAAGAACATGGTATGATAGATAGATGCAGTGTATTCTAGACACAGAAAGCCATGTCATATGCACATGTATAACATATAAACTCGGCAGGTGCAATTTAATCAAAATAGAAGAAATACAGGCTAGACAACATATGCAACATGAAACCAATTATCACACTGTCAACTTAGAGCAAGCACCTGCGATGGTGGAGTACGGGAGATGAACTCATCATGTAGACTTGGGAATTCAACTTCATTAGCAGTAGCAGTGGCAAATCTAGAGAGTCTCTGTTTGCGTCGGTGCGGAGGACCACCAACATCCCCTAACTTACTCTTTTCCTTCCTATTTTCTGATATTGCCTTATGAAGTCAAAACCACAAGAAGATGAATAAAATTAGCTCTGCATAACTGGTTGATGCATGATACAGACGAACACTACATTGATGTAAGGCAAGCGCGGGATAGGAGGATGGAATATATACAAAAAAAGACAGCGTTTCATATTCACACGTACGATAGGAGGATGGAATATGTATGAAAAAACAGTAAGCGGAAGGCATTTCAACAAAATTAGAAGAAATGAAAGCTAGGCACCATATGAACATGCAACCAATATCACTCCATCACGTAAAAAGTGTCTCGTCGTAAGAGCCATTTCAAGAAATTAGAAGCAGTAGAAGTTAGAAGAAAATGCAAGATGCAACCTACATCACAGTCCCTAGTTAAATGTGTCTTATGGGTAAGTGATCGTTGCAGGTATAAGTTGTAAGCTACGCAGATGCAATTCAACATAATTAGAAGCAATACAAACTAGACATCATACGGAAAACGCAACCACGTATAACAGTTCCAACTAAGAGCAAGCACCTGTGATGGTCGAGTAGGGGAGATGTGCTCATCATGTACACGTATGTTGTAGAAACAGGAACACGTTTCATATTCACAGGCATTATGTGTAAAGTAAGCAGATGCAATTCAAGTTAGAAGCAATACAAGCTAGACATCATACGCAACATGCAACCACATATAATAGTGTCAATTTAGAGCAAGCACCTATGATGGTGGAGTAGGGGAGATGTGCTCATCATCTACACAGCTACGTTGACTGTCCAGCCTTGTGTTGTCTTGCGGATCTTGTTGGGAGGATGGCGGAGTAGAATCTGTAGAGACTCCCTGTTTGAGTTGCTCCGAAGGACCACCATCATCCACTGCCGGACTAATTTCCTTCAGCTATAATGATTTTGCATTGTGAAGTCAAACCGATAAGAAAAAGGAATAAAATTCGCTCTTCAGAACTCATTCATGCATGATACTGATGAACACTACTCGGATGAAAGGCAAACACATGATGCGAGGATGGAATATGTATGAAAAACAGGATGGTGTGACATATTCACACCTATGATGTGGTAACTAAGCAGAAGGCATTTCAACAAATTAGAAGCACTGCAAGCTAGACACCATATGAAAGATGCAACCAATATCACTCTGCCAAGTTCAAACTGTATGGCATTTCAACAAATTAGAAGCAGTACATGCTAGAAATCATATGCAAGACACAACCAATATCATAGTGGCGACTTAAAGGTGCCTTATCATAAGTGACTGATGCGGGATATGCAAGAATAGTAGTCTGATGTAGAAAGAGGAACACATGTCATATTCACAGGCATTATGTGTAAAGTAAGCAGATGCAATTCAACAAAGTTAGAAGCAATACAAGCTAGACATCATACGCAACATGCAACCACATTTAATAGTGCCAAGTTAGAGCAAGCACCTGTGATGGTGGAGTAGGGGAGATGTGCTCATCATCTACACAGCTACGTTGACTGTCTAGCCTTGCGTTGTCTTGCGAATCTTGTTGGGAGGATGGCGGAGTAGAATCTGTAGAGAACCTCCGTTTCAGTTGCTCGGAAGGACCACCATCATCCAATGCCTTGCCAATTTCCTTCAGATTTATTGATTTTGCATTGGGAGGTCATACCGACAAGAAAAAGGAATATCATTCGCTCTTCAGAACTCATTCATGCATGATACTGACGAACACTACTCTGATGAAAGGCAAAGTCATGATACGAGGATGGAATATGTACGAAAAAATGGACGGCTTAACATATTCACACCTATGATGTGCTAACTAAGCAGAAGGCACTTCAACAAATTAGAAACACTTCAAGACACCATATGGAAGGTGCAATCAATATCACTCTACTAAGTTAAAACTGTCTCGTCATAGGTGGCGTTCATCAAACTAGAAGCAATACATGCTAGAAATCATATTCAAGACGCAAACCAATATCACACTGCCAACTTAAAGGTGTCCCATCATAAGTGACTGATGCAGGATACACAAGAAGAGTAGTTTCATGTAAGAACATGGTGTGATAGACAGATATAGTATGTACCAAAAACAGGAAAGCGTGTCATATTCACATGTATCATGTGTAAGCTAAGAAGATGTAGTTTACACTAATTAGGAGCAATACGAGCTAGACACCATATGCAACATGCAACCAGATATCACACTGCCAAGTTAGAGCAAGCACCTTGGATGGTGGAGTAGGGGAGCAAAGACTTGGACCTTGTAATGCACTATCAGTACAAGGAGAATCGATACAGATGCTCTGTTTACATTGCTGCAGAGGACCACCATCATCCCCTTCCTTCCTCTTTCTTGATTTTGCCTTGTCAAGTCAAACCCACAAGAAAAAAGAATAAAATTTGCTCTTCAGAACTCATTGATGCATGATACTGACGAACACTACTTTCATGTAAGGCGGCCGCATGATAGGAGGATGGAATATATATGAAAAACAGGACGGCGTGACATATTGACATGTATGATGTATAAAGTGTAAACTAAGCACAAGGTGCTTGAACTTGTTAGAATCGATGCAAGCTAGAAACCATATGAAAGATGAAACCAATATCACTCTGCCAAATTAAAAGGGTGCCCTAACAAATGTATTTGACCAAATTAGAAGCAATACATGGCAACAGGCTAGAAATAATATGCAATATGCAACGAATAAAGGTGACTCATCATAAGTGATTGATGCAGGATACAAAAGAGAGGTAGTTTCATGTAAGAACAAGGTTAACACATAGATGTAGTGTGTACCAAAAATAGGAAGGCATGTCATATTCACAGGTATAGTGTGTAAACTAAGCAGATGCAATTTACCCTAATTAGAAGCATTACAAGCTAGACACCGTATGCAACATGCAACCACATATCACACTGCGAAGTTAGAGCAAGCACCTGTGATGGTGGTGTAGGGGAAGTGCGGTCTTCAGTACAGAGCTACGTTCAATATCTTCATTTAGGCTTGCTGTTTCTTGAGAATCATGTGGAGAGGATGAAATTGCATTTTCATAAGAGTATTGCGTCTCATATTAACCCACGCGCGTGACTGTCTCATCATAAGCGATAGACGCAGGATACACAAGAACAGTAGTTTGATGTAAGAACATGGTGTGATAAGCAGATGTAGTATGTACCAAAAACAGGAAGGTGTGTCATATTCACATGTATAATGTGTAAGCTAAGGATATGCAATTTAACAAATTAGGAGCATTGATGAGGGATACACAAGAAAAGTGCCTTATCATAAGATATAGTATGTACCAAAAACAGGAAAGCGTGTCATATTCACATGTATCATGTGTAAGCTAAGCAGATGCAGTTTACACTAATTAGGAGCAATACGATCTAGACACCATATGCAACATGCAACTAGATATCACACTGCCAAGTTAGAGCAAGCACCTTGGATGGTGGAGTAGGGGAGCGGAGACTTGGACCTTGTAATGCACTATCAGTATAAGGAGAATCGGTACAGATGCTCCATTCACGTTGCTGCAGAGGACCACCATCATCACCTTCCTTACTCTTTTCCTTCCTCTTTCTTGATTTTGCCTTGTCAAGTCAAACCCACAAGAAAAAGGAATAAAATTTGCTCTTCAAAACTCATTGATGCATGATACTGACGAACACTACTTTCATGTAAGACGAATAGTACATATCACACTGCCAAGTAAGAGCAAGCACCTGCAATGGTGGTGTGGGGGAATTGCGGTGATCAACTAGAGAGCTACGTTGACTATCTTCATTTAGCCTTGCTGTTTCTTGAGAATCATGTGGGGAGGATGACACTGCACTCTTTAACCGAGTATGGCGTCTCACAGAAACCCACCCGGGTGACTGTCTCATCATAAGTGATTGACGAGGGATACAAAATAGCATTAGTTTGATGTATGAACATGGTTAATAGACATATGTAGTATGTATCAAAAATAGGAAGGCATGTCATTATCAAAGGTATAATGTGTAAAGTAAGCAGATGCAATTTAACCAAATTGGAAGCAATACAAGCTAGACACCATATGCAACATGCAACCACATTTGACAGCGCGAAGTTAAATCAAGCACCTGGGATGGTTGTGTGTGGCAATTGAGATCATCAACTGCAGAATTAAGTTTACTGTCTCCAACTGCTAACACTGCACCCGTTAGAGCGCTGGAACACTTAGTGCTTATCTTCGAATTACACTGGAGCGACTTATGTCTTTTCTTTTCTGCATTCATCAACACTGCGTCAGAGTCTGAAATACCCATGCATAAAAAACAATAGTGTGAGTATGGGTGAAGTGTGTGCACAATTAGTATAGTGTAAAGGTAGCAGATAGAAGGTCGGTGAGAAATAAATGACGGGATACATATGATAGCTCTACAACATGCATGGCACACTAAATTACTGCAGGATTCTATGAAAATAACAGTTGACTGAAAGCAAATAGGTCAGTGCATTTTTTCTGCACCGTCCGATGTACAAAGAACGGGCAGATCGCCTTCATCTACCTCTAGCGAGTTAGTGTTGACGATCTTCCTTGAAATGCCAGTGACCACCGGCCCAGTATTCCTCCCCTGCCTGCGCCCTCCCCTCGACCTCACCGCACCGCCGTGCTTGGCACCGCCCCCCCCCCCCCCCGGCCATCCATTCAAGCCCCGCTGACCTCCAGATCGGACGCAAGCAGCTCCTGCGCCCCACACCCCTATGATAGACACTGATGCGCCGCTTCCCCGGGGAACATGCGGACTAGGTGCTCTGTGCGCCTAAGCGGGTGCTGCTTCTTTTAATTGTGGTTCGACTGACCCTGAATTGAAATCCAGGCGGGCTGCTGACCTCTAGCGAAGGTGAAATAGTAAAACAGAGGAAACCTTGTGCATTTAGTATCACGAAGAAGATGCAGTAAGAAGCGCTCAACTAGTTTCTTTCGTGGGATGAATACGGTGTGAGCGGAGACGTAAGATTTGCACGAATAAGGGAAGAGGAGTACCTCTTTCTGCTGGCAGTGCTGTGTCCTCCTTCTGTTTTTCCGATGATCTTCTTGTTGTTTTCCGGAAACCAGAAGTTGTGGAGGACGGTACAGCCTTGGACGAACCCATGGCCAAGTTGTTGAGTGTGGTGCGGTGGCCGTCTGTCGGTGGCGGGGAAGCAGATCCGAGGCAGCGAACGACGGCGTAGCAGGAACAACTCCGGTGCGGTGGATGGTTGTGACAGTGGAGCCGCAGCAGTGAGGCGCAGGACGGCGTGGTCGGAGTGGTTCTGGTACGGCGCACGTCGGCGTCGGCGTCGTGGAGGCAGCTCTGCCTCGGCTTCAGCTGCTAAGTCCTTGAGGGCGTTGCGGTTGCGGTTGCGTTGGACGACGACGTCGGGGTACCGGCTCTGACGTGATGGAGGAGGGTGGCGGTGGATTGGCCGCTATGGGGTGGAGGACGGAGGAGGCTGAGGTTTCGCGGCTAGTGGAGAGGGCGTTTTCGCGCCCACGGAGTATGAATGGGGAAACGGAGGGAGGCGGGGAACTAAGGGGGAACAATGTTTCGGTTTGATACGCGCTTGTTTGAAATTTGGGGAAAGTTACAAACTTTTCCCCCATCTAAAATTTCGGACATATTGCGGGTTGGGATAGATTTCGGCCGAGCGCATGGGTAGGCGCCCACGGTGTATGAATGCTTCTCTGGCGTCTTGGTGAAGTTACAAACCTACCCCGGTTTAGACCTTTGGACATCGGGCCGATAGGCTACACGGGCCAGAGTCAGGACAGTAATTTCCTACCACCAAAACATTAGTCTCACGCGGTTTCGGGTGACCAGAGGCCTATTTGGTGCTTCGTTCAATATTTGGGAGCAGAAGCATTAGGCCTCCTTTGGTTTGTAGGATTTTTGTAGGAATTCTATAGGATAGGATTTGCAAAGGAAAAATTCCTTTGAAGCCCTTTGGTTTGTAGGAATGGATTCCTATTCCTATGTAGGATAGGAATCAATCCTTCATGTTTTGGAGGAAAAAAACATTAGCCTAGACTCAATGGAAAAAATCCTATCCTATGCACCAAATGACATCTCTTTCTCTATAGGAATTGACATGCATGTCATCTCACTTCCTATGATTTTCCTATTCCTATAAAATTCCTATCCTATGAACCAAAGAAGGCCTTAACGTTTTCGGTTCTCTTGAATTGAACTTTCATGATTTGTCAAACTTCACAAATCTTTACTCTTGAAAATCCTAAAGCTACGATTATTTTGGAATGGAGGGGGTACATTTGAATATACATTGTACACGAGTATATATTAAAAAATATGCAACTTACCTCAGTTCATGCATGGTTCCAGATATAATCTCCTTGGTTGCAAAAAAAGTTAGATATGCGTATGAATATATATAGCATGTTCAAACTCACAACAAAGATTGATGCCCCCTTTTACATCTGATTTACAAATGCCATTATCTCGGGTTCAAATAGATGAATGCACTTCTTATGAATTTGAATCTTCAAAACCCCCTTTATGTTGAATTCGACATGTATTCTATTTCGTAGCTAGCAATTTGGAATGTATCCATGCAAGTGACAAATGTATAAAGTGCTTCACACTAACAACATGGGGTGCACTAATTAATGTTTATATATGAATTGCAAAAGCATCCATTGCCTGTATTTCAATCCGCTCTCACTCTATGGATCGATAATATGAAATAAACACATGCACATGCTAGAATTCAATTGCAGTTGAAGAAAGAGCCTACTCCTGGTACTGTATATTAGTGATAGGCGTGTGTACAAAGTACACGTGAATACCAGGCTTTGTGCGTGTGTGTGTGTGTATTATCAACGAACCAGCCCCCAAGCTTGTATAACATACTAAGGGCCTAGGGTTACAAATCATATATAGTCGGCTTATCACCAGTGGGGATAGAGTCCTCCGCGACTCTGGTAGCTTCGTGTTGTACGCTGAGTCCTCCACATGGGTCTTCATATAACACGTCTGGGTCCAACCTATATGTGGCGCAGGATGGAACCGACCCATGAGTCTTCATGTTGACCCACCACAACTAGAAATGATGTGCCCACCACACCACACACGCAATCGGCCACTAAGAAAATAAGCATATACAATAGTACAATGGTATCTAGCTCACGATACGTCTCCATATTTTGTTGATGACACTGACGGACTTTGCATCTGATGCGTGCTCCGTATTTTGTTGACGACACTTACGGTCATTGTATTTGAAGCGAAAGCACGATATGGTCACTGAACTTCAAAATAAGCTCATCACGGTCACCACATACATTTTGTCGTGCTAACCAACATGTGGTTGGATGGTTAGAGGACAGTGGTTTCTCGAGCCCACCAAGTTTAAAGTCCCGGTGCTCGCATTTATCTTGTGTTAATTTCAGTATTTTCCGGCGATGTACGTTCAGTGGGAGGAGACGTTCCACTCGACTATGAGGCACCTATGGTGACTTCGTAAAATCTCAAGATCATATATGCTGGCCCACTCTCTCGAAGGTGCTCACAGGGGTAGGGTTTGCGTGTGTGCGCTTATAGCGGTGAGTGCTTGCGCGTATATATGAGCACTTGCGTCTGTACCGTGTTAAACAAATACATATCATGATTATACGGTCACTGGCTCACCCGTACAACTCCGTATTTTATTGATGACACAATCAATTGACCAGTCAAATGTTCCACGCGGCGCAACTAGTGTTGCACCATCGGGGCGCGTAACCATGGGGCCCACCTGTCAGCCCGTATATGAAAGAAAGAAATGGTAGTTTGAGTCTGTAATGTGTTAATAAAATAGGAGTACATTTTAGGGTGATCATACGGTCACTGGCTCACCATACAGCTCCGTAATTTGTTGATAACACGATCAATTGACCAGTCAAAGGGTCCACATTCAGCAGCGCACATTACCATAGGGCCCACCCGTCAGCGCGTATATGAAGGACGGATATGGTAATAAATTAGTGGTCGGTGGGTATTCGAAGTCGTGAGACCTCTGGTTGGCAGTCACCGGCGGTTGGGGGGCATTCATTGGGCGGTGGGGTGGGGATCCCCGGAGAAAAAGCTCGGTGGGGGGGGCTAGAGGGATGGCTGGTGCGGCAGTGGACCAGCGGTGGGGAGTGGTTTCGGGGAGGGCGGGCCGGCCGCGGGCGGCGGGGGCTGGCGATTCGGCCGGTGGAGGCTGGCGGCTCAGGGGGGTGGAGTTTGATGATAAACTAGAGGCCCTTGATTCCGTATCCAACGGCTGGAAAATCTAATGACCAGAGATGAAAAAGTCAGTCGACTGACGTGTAGCCTCACCCCACACGTACACATGCACGCACGCAAGACACGCACGCATGTAGGCGTGCAACACTGACACGTACACACGCACACATGCTGGCGTGCAACACTGACACGTACACATGCACTCATGAACACGCGCACGTACGCACCCATGCATGCAACACTGAAACGTACCCTTGCACGCACGCAACACTCGCACGCCTGCATGCACACAACACACGACGCAAGACACACGTTCAACCTATACGTGCATGCACCCTTTGTTAAGGACATGGATTGTTATGGGTATTAATCAATCTTATCTGTGATAAGCAGAACATTGATGTTTGCAGCGGTCTTTATGAATCACAACGTATCGAACGGGCTATCAACATAGTAGGCTTATCTACATGAAAAAGATGACGTCACACTCAATGAACAATCATCGGTTTATAAAATGCCTGCTTCTGACCGCCCTGGCCCACCAAAGGTTCCTCTGCTGTGCGCTGCCTGCGTTGGGTCACTGACATGCATGCCATGCACCCAAAGAGCCCACATGTCAGTGGAAGAACGGCGCGGTGTCCTAGGTCAGAGTCGAGGGCACCACTCGCGGCACGCCCGGCTGAACACGCCTCCGTGCCGCATTCAAATGCCTCCATGAAACCCGCCCATGTGGAAGCCGAGAAACCCACTCTGGACACACGTCCGTTCATGACCGGGTCGCTCCCCTATCTCCTCCACCATTTTGTCCACTCTACAATGGCTTACGAAGAGTAGTTATTCTGCATCCAAGCCGGCTGGGTAGCCCGCCGGATACGAGCTATGCAGCTCGCTGATCCACCTCCATCCCCTCGCTCGACGGAGCCAGTTGCCGCCCCAAGCCGTGTAATTTTGCCATGTGTTGTTTTCATGGACTAGCAAGATGCCTGTGCATTTCACGGAACATCAAGATGCATTTTTTTACAAACTCCCGCATGCATGCAAGGGATAATTAATGTCCTCCTTTGCTAGTACCACGAGGCAAACACCATTAATATTGCATCGATTAGTGTTAGTGGCCTTGTATATATGAAAATTGTAATTTTGATAGTGGCCCCTTGTATATAAAAATGGAGGGAGAAAGATGAGAGATAAGGTGAGGAGGAGTGGGGCGTGGTGGTGACTGGTGGTCGGACTGGGCGGAGGCATGGGGATGGACGGCGCATTATGTCTAGGTTTGTATCTCTCTCTCACACACACACACGTAGGTGGGGGACGTGCACAAAGAGAAGAGGTGCACGCACGGCGCATGTACTCCCGTCTCTTTCCCAACCACACCCGCGCGGGTACACGGTGGAGCTCATTTCTGTACGAAAAAGGCAGCCCACGTGGTAATTTGGCACGTGTACTAGTTGTCCACTTGGTGGAGGGAGGATCATCTACCATGGGTGAACAAACAAATTGCGACTTGACGCGTTATGTTAAATTAAAAAAAGAGGCAAACCATGTGGGGCCTACCTTAGAGGCAAGGCTCTATACACTGGAGTACTTTTGATGTGTCCCGTCAACTCGCAGAACGAGGAGAAGCTTCCTTAGTACGCCATCTCCCCCGCCAACGGGCGCGATGGCTCACAGGATGAGGTGAAGCTTGCTTACTAGTACGACTTACGCCCGCTCCCTCGCCCACGCAGGCGGTGGCTCGCAGCATGAGGAGAAAATTTTACTACTCCCTCCGTTTACTCCTCGTCACTACTACGTACTTTGGTTAGTACTCCCTCCATTTACTTATATAAGGCCACTATAAAAAAATACATTTTGCATCTATACAAGGCCACAAATAGTAATCGAGACAAAAGTTACTACTCCCTCCTTTCCAGTTTATGGCTCAATTTCAAAATCTCTCCAACCAAGGTAGACGGTGAGTGGTCGAATTAATTTCGTATTTTGCATAAGTAATTAGTACACTCGTTTTTCTCAAGAAGTTATGTTTACCGAGGCATTAATTAAAATGAATGCATGAATGACCACTAAATTTCCATGAACTTGTACATGCATTGGTTAGTTTCCTCTTGACACTGCTTGCGTCGGGTGATCTAACGCACCTCGAAATCCAACATGTAATGGTACTACTACTAGTATAGTAGAATTGAGACTTATCAAACAGAAAAACGAATGTTTTTTAGATGAGCCCTATAAACCCTAGTGGGTACGTACTCCGTAAAAATAGATTTTTCCAAAACTAAGTCGCTCCCTTTCATGAATTCTGTAGTATACTCCTCCGTCAACGCTCCCTTTCATGAATTTTGTACTTCCTGTCACCGACATGTGGGACATATAGCAACTGCGTCGACGTTTCAAGCACCAAATAACAGTGCAGAACAGTAGGGGGGACACACCCCACATGTACCGGCCCAGTAGTAGTAATGAGCAATGAGATGTCAAATCACAATGCCGCACTTTCCCAGACGGATGAAGAAACCATTATTTCACACTTCGGTTCGCCATCATCTCAAACCACGTACTAGTATTGCTTCTGCCTCAAGAGGGACACGCGCATCACCTTGGTACATCATGACATGTGGGACCGCATGACAGGCCATGCTCCCCCGCCGATCGCTCGGTAAAATCACCTCATTTTTACTATACCTCCTCCGTATCGGTTTACTACATGGCATGCACGTCGTTCTAGGTTGAGAATTTAACTGTCTATATATGTGATGAACAGTACTCTAGCCTTTTAAAAAATGTATACTTTTGTACAGTAGTACTATCGATGGATTGCGCCATGGAGCAAAAATTGAAATTAAAAAAAGGTGGTACATATAGAGAGAACGCTCGTCGCCAAATTATGCATATAGTACTATTAAAAAGGCTAGTCATAATAATGGTGTCCAGCACAACCCACCCCTCAAATAAAACTAAGAGGGTGCTTGGATACGTTTTAGTCCCATGACTAAAAGTAATGGGACTAAAACATGCTAGCCTCACCCATGCTTGGATCCAAATACTAAAAAGGCTAAAATCAAGTTAATGAGCATTTATTATCCTCCAAACCCTCCAATCCAGAACTCTCCTGTATTAAAGGAGAGGAGTTAAATGAGTAGAGAGAGGACTAATGCACATTTTAGTAGGGGTACCCCTGACTAAAAAAAATTAGTCTCAAGACTAGTTTTAGCCCCTCTTTAGTCAGGGGTGCTTGGAACTTTAGCCTCTTAAAGAGACTATTTTTAGTCAGACTAAAATAAGTCCCTTGGATCCAAGCACCCTCTAAGCATCCTGGAAGTCTTTGACAAAACTAATCACCCTGGAATTCTTTGACAACTAAACTGCTGGCTATATGATGTTGGCCATATATATTGTATGTATATAATGTGAAGAAACGAGTGGTAGTACTATACCAACTAAAAGATGAAATGTAAGAAATACTAGTATGTACGTACTGAAGAGTTAAAGTAACGAGAAGAAACATAACATAGTTCTGCTGGGGGCTCAGCACAACACACCCCTCAAATTAAATTAAGCACACCTGAAATTAAACTTTGCAACTATTCCGGTAGACACTGCATTAGAACCACCATGAGCAACGACACTGCCACCTTACTCGGAATCCTCGTCCACGTCCTCAACTTCGTCCTTGTCCCTCTTCCTCTTGGGCGATACTTCTTTGCTTGAACCGCACACTTGGTTGTTGCTCTTCATCCAACCCTTGTAGATATTGAAGCAAAGGTAGCCATCCATTGTAGCATAGTGGATGTGGTCTATATCTAGTATATTCCGCTGCCACGCATGACGATGAAACGTGTAATGAGGTTTCTCCAGTTTACCATACGAAGGATGAACCATGGCTCCTGCCAGGGTCAGCATTGAAGGCTGACGAGAGGACACCAGCCGATTCTTCTGGAGGTCGAAGGTGTTTCCTACAACGAGGCCTATCCGATGCAGGACTTCTTTGTCGTTACCAAAGTATATAGTAACGAATTTCACTGTTTTGTCCTTGAGGAAGTTCTTAAAATCATGGCACTCAACGTCGGCATGGCATATGTGGTAGACCAAGCAAACGTTATGTACGCAAACCTGGATCACGGCGGGCTTCTTCCTCTCTTCGTCCTTTAGATCCTTATCTCGTCCCAAGACTGTGGTGTACTCAACATCTAGCCCAGCGACCCACTCATCATCTGAGTTTTCGAACATGCGGCTGAAGCGAGAAAGGCATCCTTTCACCGTTACGGAAGAACGGGTGTAGATGACATCGAACTCATCGCCGGTGATGGTTCTAACCTTGTACTCACCGCCAATCATGGAGATTTGGGATGCCATGGATTTGGGAGGAGGGTTAGGATTAGTGGAACTGCCGTAATGTGAATGGACGGGACGACTAGGAGCGAACCACCATAGTATTGAAGGATGTGCCGGGACGAGTAGGAGTGAACTGCCAGCGTGCGAACGGCAGGGTAGTGGCTTTCCATTCTCCCATGATACGGGCTTCCGAGAGCCCTTGGACCTGAGATCGAACGGTTGCATGGCGTGATTCTAGACCTATGGGTGAATATCCTATCCTGGAGGGTTATTCTGCAAATTTTCAGCAACTTAGCATGCGACCGTTTGATCTCAGATCCAAGGGCTGCCAACAGCCCATATCATGGTCGCGCCTACCACGACCGTCGCGTCACTCGCGCGGTCGCGCCCATAGAGATTTAACACGATGTGTTAGGCTATCTGATGTTGGCATGTCATACATAGTCATCACTTAGTCACTCATACTACAACATGGTTGGCTATAAGTGTATTTTTTACTCCTCTCTATCTCTTTCTTCATACTCAAGGAAGAAACAGTGCTAAGCGTGTGTATTTATTGCATTTGCCAAGGAGTGACCTCTTCCAATGAAATGGTGTTGCTAAGTTTGCTTCATTTAATTAGCTATAGACTCAAAATTGTCTTTTCACCTAGGTACATGTGCTTAGCACCGTTTCTTCCTTGGGTCACCAAACTAGTCTCTCTCTTCTTGATTAACTTGCCACATCAGACTTTATGCCTATGTGGCAAGCTTAAGCACATGTTGGAGCAAGTAAAAGTAAGTACAATAGTGTGCTTTACATGGCATTTTTGCGTATGTGGAGGAAAGAGAGGCAAGGAAAAAGTGGAGAAGTGGGCTCTCATGCAAGAGCCAGCCTCTACTACATGGTGGAGCATTGGGAGAGGCACCTTTATGGAGGTGGTCAGGAATCTGGGAGACTCACGTCGGTCGTAGCGCTGCAGTTAAAATGATAATGGCAAGTCAAATCACGGGGCCCCACATGTCTAGCAGTAACTCGCTGTCAAATCACACAACCCTACGTTTGCAGTAGCCTACTCCCTCGTCTTCTCGCATCTCTGTCGAACCGACTAGGCGGAACTGCCCCGCCGCCTACCGCGCAGGAAAAGCCCCGCCCTCGACTTTTAAATACAACTACATCCGCTTAAGAATCCAATGATATACTTTTTGTGACATAGTAACTCATATTTAGTTAGTCAAATGGAGGACCTAGAACTACATGCAGGTCCTATAAACCGAGACGCCTAAAAATAAAAAAACCGAGACGAAGAGGGTAGTTCAGCACGTATCTTTTTAGATCAATATAGTCGGGATTCACCAAGGAGCAAAACCAAGTGGTAGGCTGCTCCTGTCGTGTTGGCGTAGCAACTCAAGCAGGGTCAGTCCACACATGAAATGGCAACACACTTAACAGGACCCCTTTGGCTGACATGTGGCTCATCCACCGTCTTGTTCCACGTGCGATGCACCAAATTACAGTTTGGAGCGGCAGTTGGAATTGGAGGCACCCCGTTCGTAGCGCCACAGTAGTAGAAAATGAGCGATGAGGGGTCAAATCACAAAGCCCCACCTTTCCCGCATTAAGCTGGATGGACGAAGCAACCATCATTTCACTCTAGGGCGCAAGAGCATAAAGAAAAGAGAAAACAATGATGCGTGCGGCAGCTACCTAGGGCACCCTAGGGTAGGGGTCTCCACTACAGATCCTTTTTTTTTGAAAGCGCCTCCACTACAAATCGGCTTCTCCCTCGTCCTCTTGAAGAAAACCGATGATGAGTTTGGCGGTAGGGTTTGTAGGAGTACTACGGCGTGCGGGGCCATGTCGTAGTAAACGGGTTCGAGACGACGCCTTAAATATGTGTGGGCCGCTTGGTTTTACAGGAACGAGGCAGCATTTTGGGTTTGGGGACCAGTGGAGATATAGTACATACAAAAAATTGTGGACGTAGGTTTAACCGAAAGTCAATGATGCATGGGCCCTGCATTTTGATATACCCGGGGCCGCGTGAAATTTGCTACTCTACTCAAAACTAGTAAGGTACACATGTATTGAACGCATGAGATTTCGAAACCAAATTATGAATAAATACACACTATAGGATGTAAAGCTTTGAGTCATATATGCATGATGTAGATGTTCGTTTAGTTCTTATAGTTTATCTCATTCAAAATCAATAAGTTTTATAAAAATGTTAAGATTCATGGGGTTGTGCATTGTACTCCCTCCATTCCAAAATAGATGGCCCAACTTTGCACTAACTTTGTACAAAGTTAGTGCAAAGTTGGGTCATCTATTTTGGAACGGAGGGAGTAAATCATAAAGTAAAAAACAAATAATGGCAATTCATTTAGAAAAAAATAATCAATTATGATACATAAGATTCTAGAACAAAGGAGAAGTGCTTGTGTTTTGAAGTTTGTGCATTATGCTTAAGTTCAACCATGGAGTCTTCTAAATTGTACATGTGGAAGATCTGGTGGAATGTTGATGATATCCTACAGCCAGTAGTGCTCGGAATTGCCTATCTCTGCACTATCGGGTTAGCTTCATCCAGCGACCATCTTCCAAAGTTATTGGCACACTATATAGTTCTTGTGCCATAGTTGCATGTTTTGGAAAAAAGCTACTAGTGGGTTGTACTATCTATTTAGGAATAGAAGATGTATACATGGAAGTTGTAGGGAAAGAGATGACATGGAGCATCTCAATTCCTATGAGTAGGGATTGGAAAAGAGATGTCATTTGGTTCACATCATATGAACTTTTCTATTGAATATAGAGATGACATGTTTCTCAATTCCTATGAGGAGGGATTAGAAAAGAGATGTAATTTGGTTCATATCATAGGAACTTTTCTATTGAATATACGCTAATGTTTATTTTCCTTTGAAATTAAGGGAGTATAGGAATCCATTCATATGAACCAAGTGGCTCTAAAGCTATAGAAATGATATCATGTTTATTTCCTTTGAAATGTGGAGTATATGAATCTATTCCTATGAACCAATTGGCTCTAAAGGAAAAAATCCTATAAAAATCATATCATATAGAGTTCCTATGATATTCCTCGACACTAAAGGATGCTTGAAATTGCTGCGGGTGATACGATGGTCTTTCTTTGTAGACTCCTCACCTAACTTTATAGTTACCTCTTGAAGATGAATGAAATGATATATACATGGTATTCTACATGTGCAATTTGGTACACGAAAACTCGGTAAAAGTTTGCGAGGTTCGAATTTTCAATAAAGCTATATGCACTGCATTTCGGAACGGAGGGAGCATGCGGTAGTTGCTAACACTCACGTGGAAGATTTGTGTGTAGGAGGAGTGGCTATTCTGTTAAATGACATGGCAAAACTGACAATGTCGGATGGCGATCTAATGGTCCTTACGGCGTTCGTCAGGAAAAGGCTTGTGGCGAACGTTTGTCGGATAATGATTTACGGACACATGCATTGCATTGATACGTGCCCCCTCTCTCTCGCGCACACTCACCCTCATGAGTCACGACTCTCCCGAGTCCTCTCGCAGACTCGCACGTCGCACCCACCATCTATCTGCAAGTAGACGTCACGCACATATGTGCTCTTCACACCCTACCCTCAGAACTTCTAAAAAACAAAAGACAGCGCGCACATTTTATTTTAGCTCACACGTCACACACTTGTACTATTAATCTTGCGGCGAACGTTCTTTGGGCATAGTATATTGTACTCTCACAAAGAGAAGCGATGCATGCACGCACTAGTTCTCTCACACCCACTCGCGGGTACACGTAGGAGCACATTTTTTTGAAGCTGGTACAACAAAATCACTTCACTATATATAAAAGTAGGAGCCTTAGCGCTTGCTTTACTATGGTTCCTCTCGTTCACTCTCTCATGCTCTCCAGATCTAAGCAACACATAGGTGGCCACACTCTCTCTCAGCTCACGGCAGGTCACAAATCCGGCTGGACAACCTCGACCGGGGCAGGGGTGTAGGTGCATCGTTCACGCTGTCGTCAGCGGCGCGGGAGGAGACCAACGGCTGCCCACTTCCCGATCGGTGGCCGTGTCGTTCTCTCCGAGAGAGCACGGGCTCGGGAGGGCCTCCGACCCCTTCTTCCTCCCTGCGGTATTGTGTCCAAGATGCGGCCTCCCGACGCCATCTTTGTGACATGCCGACGACCCTCAGGTATATATTCCTTCGAACCCTGCCTTGCTCTACTGCCCCAGCTCCCTTCGTGTGGATCCTTTTCTACTTCCGTCCGCTGTTCCAAAGCCACCTAGACTTCTACTAAGGCACGTGCTTTGCACGTATGTTCTGTATGATAGATGCTCATATACCTTCTTTTTAGAGATAGAAATGGGTACTCGTATCTTGAGTAGATATCATAGTGTGTTTGTTTGCATGATATAAGGACTATTCTGAAATAAGAATCAAATCACTTGCACAAATCAAACCAAGTTCCAAGTAAGAATTTGATTACAAGATAAAAGTTGTAGTTTTATTATATGCTGTTTCCTGGGTTCCACTGATGTATAGTTCCAGAGTTGTTTGACAGTTTACATGCATGTTTATGGACTACTTTGTGCAACTAAATAAGTCATTTAGGTCTGACAGACACTCATGTCCTGTATTAGCTTGAGGTATAGCTTATGTATGACTGAAATAAAATATTACACTTTTTCTGTGAATAATAAAAATATTACATTTCTCGATGAAGCGGAATAGAACTTTAGCTAGCATCAGCCATGCAATGTTATGTTATGTGAACAGTGTAAACTTTGTAGTATAGCGGCATCTAAAAAAATCCATTTTTACAGTAATCTAAAAAAATAAGTTAGTAGTAGAGTGTTTATTTCCCAGGTGACAACGGGGAACCAAAATGTGCTAGCTATTTGCCAACTTGTCGTACTTGCATGTGAGGAGGTGGCAGCAGTTTCTAGACATTTCTCAACTTTAGTAGGTGCAATCCAGATTCAACGGGGACTTCTTTATTTGTTTACTTAGAGAGCAGAGTCGGCCATGTGCACAAGGAGCGGGAGCGAATCCAGTAGCTCTTAGCCGTTAGATCATGTCATCCTTTGTTTGATGGATGGCAGTGATATGCATGAGAGGGGAAATGAACCGTGGATTTTGAGCCAATGCTTGTTTGGGCGGGAGAACCGAAGATGGAGTGGTAAATCCAATTTCAAAACTGCCGCATTATAGTAGTAGTAGATTAGAAGTAAAGTTATTTCATACAGTCGACTCAAAGCGTTGATTCAAATAGGGAAGAAAGTGGGAAAGTTGTAGCATGAATCTAGGACTTGATTCTAAGAAGAAACGGGGGAAAGTAGTAATATCTGTCACTGTTTAAATAACCGTATATCTTATTTGCGCAAACAGGGATGTCTGTCTCCATATCGTTTCGGGATGTCTGTCTCTGTATCGTTTCTATCCACGCAATCAAAAGCACACACCTCAGTTTTAGTACAACTGCGCAAAATGAGATGGCTATCCCTCGCTGCCGTCGTCTAACCTCCCGTCTTCAAGGTATCCCTACATTGGTAGTAACTAAGGTAGAATGACCAACGCAATCTAAAAGAAACTGATTTGTACGTTTTACTTCCTGATTGCAGTGCAGGGACGAGTGAAAACAACTGCATCCTAGTCCGTAATGCACTTTCTACCAGTTCATCCATGGACCAAGGACTAGCTGGCACGGCTGCACGGCGGTTTTTTGGACAGGTGCGCGGACAAGAGGCATTGTGGTCTGCTTATTTCTGCAAATAGCGGTGCTTAAATTTAGTGGAATGCACAAGCATTTCAGCTGGTCAGTACACTGCATGGTTCAGTTCAGCATTCCACCACAATTATAATTGGTTATTCTGGAATGAGAGAACCTAACCCTGAATGGTGGCAACAAGAAAAAACCAGAGTGAACTCCAGGAAATTTAAGCCTGCCAGGAGGCCCTTTGCTCAGAGAGAAGCCTTGCTTGTTTTTTCCTGATTTGTAAACCTTCTCACAACTTTGTCTTTTGCTGTGAACTAGTATATGTTTGTTATGTTCTATGAATCATTGAGATGTATAAAATTGCTTAACTTATGCTTTTCAAGTTTTTTATGAAGACGAGTTTAATGTGAGTGTTCCACATGAGCGCTGGACTAGCGTGTGAACGTTTGGAATTTATTACATTGTGGCCTCAATTAACTGCATGAACCACTGTAACAAGATACATAGTTGCTTATATGTCAGACAGCAGATTGTTGATTGTTAGCTGGTCGATAGCCTAGTGTTGAAGCGAGCTGAGCCAATGTGCCGTGTTTTGCACAACTGCTTACAAGTGGGATAGCACCAACAGTGTTTACGAGTACTTATGTATACGTCGGCGCACGGTTCTCAAACGAGTGCTCTATTTCATCAAAACACACACTACTCGTATGATAAACCGTGACAACTTATGTCTTACCATGCCATATTCATGAAAAAACTAGTGAGGACGCATTTGTTTTGGCAACAATTACGATGGTTCTCACATGATTCACGGGCACACAGAAGTAGCAGCAGTTCCCATAGACGGATACAAACAGAGTACTAGCCCCAGAGGGGTCGATAACAGGCAAGGTTCGGATAATTAGACACAATCCAAACTACTATTAAACACTAGCTGGGGCAACTATTTCATGCCTCGATCTAATTTGGGCTGGACACAAGACGGACCTTGCCATGAACATCATCGAGGGCGTCCCGCAGCAGCTCAATCCTGTGAACCTTCATGAAGACAACCTTGCGGCCTTGCCACTGATAAACTTGTTTGTGGAGGCATGCCACATCATCTTCTTGTGTAAGCTTGACAAGAACAGTATTCCTCACAAACGAAGGAGTAGCTTTGAACTTCTTGTGCTTCAGTACACCCTGGACAACACGCCTGACAACAGTGAGGCTGGAATACAACTCTTCATTGGTATAACCGCAAATGGCTTCCAGGATCCAACAGCCTAAGAACTCTGGTTTCCCAGTGCGTATATTCAGGTCGTCCGCCTCATAGAGAGTGACATGTACAACCACACAATCCTTGTCTGTATCAGGGCTCTAATTGAAACAGAAACAAATTCTGAATTACTTTCCAGTATAAGAAACACAAGTTATTTAAACCACTACGTATACCATGGCATCGAAGCTAATAAAATTTTGCATTATTAATCACCACATACTTCCTTTTCTAAAAAAATCACCACATACTTAGATGAAAAGCCACAATCGAGATCGGCAAAGAAGGAAATCACCTTGGGCAGCTCAGCGGGGGGGACACATCCTCGAAGGGGGAAAACTGCTCCTGCAGTGCCATGAGGGCTGTAACCTCAAACGGGGCGTTGACCATCTCAGTATCTGGGGTCGCCTCGGTGGTTGCCTCCATCTTCTTGGAGCTCTCTGTCTCGTGGGGATCAGCCTCCCGCGTCTGCTCCAATACCGGCAGATCTTTGCCTGGTTCTCCTTGGTCCATCATGAAACTGACGAATACTAGGAGTCCACTGAAAGGAAAACACAATCGCAATGACAATGAAACAAAAAAAAGAGTGAGGATCGGTTACTGCTTTGCAAAAGTTCTTTTTTTTCTCTGAACGAAAATATACCAACATCACGGATCCGCTTACCTTCCCTTCATTCGGAGAAAAGAATAGTGGCAGATGCAAGTGTTTCCTTTCTTGAAGACGGTGAGGGAGAAGGGGATTCAGCGAAGAGTGAAATAATGGTTGCTTCGTCCGTCAAACTTAGACTGCGGGGAGGTGGGGTTTTGTGATACGACGGCTCGTTACTGCCGCGCTACGACCGGGGTGACTCTCTGCCTGCATACCGCCTTCTAATTTGGTGGATGGCATTTGGGCCCGCACGCTGCATGGCCCGCATGTCGGTGAACAAAAGTATAACAGCATTCAGTAGAGGGGGACGTTTCAATGACCTAGGAGGAGCTAGAAGCGGTAGAGTGTCTCCACTATACTAGTAGCAATTGTTTTTCTGGGTAGCTGTAGAGTGTCTCCACTGTACTAGTAGTAATTGTTTCTCGGGTCCCAAGACAAAACATCCCATCCACACTAGTAAATAGTAAAATCAATTCAAAAACCTGGGTGCTCTTCTTCCTCCTCGCTCCCACCCACCTCACGTCAGCTCGCTCCACTCGTACCCCCAAATTCCTCACCTCACTCCTACAGAAAACCCCAGCTCCCCTTCTTCCTCACTCCTACAGAAAACCCCCAGCTCCCCTTCTTCTTCGCTCGCACTACATCTAGGCTCGTCATTCGTTACTCTGCTCAAATTCGTGAGCGCGACGCGACGCCCTCGAGGAAAATGGAGTCGGCTGACCCCAGCGCTAAGAAGATGAGGCTCCTGCCAGCGGCGACACCTGTTGTAGATCCTGCACCCGGCAGCGTGGGGAGAAGCGGCGACCCCGCCCCCACCGGATCCCAGGAACCCGTAGAATCTCGGGTGGATCGCATCAGCGATCTCCCGGACGCCATCCTTGGGGAGATCATCTCGCTTCTCCCCACCAAGGATTCCTGCTGCACCCAAGTCCTCTCAATTCGGTGGCGCCCTCTATGGCGCGCCGTTCCCCTTAATCTCGACTGTCGTCAGCTATCTCTCTTCAATGATTTTGAAATCCCCAGAGCCATCATATCCTCCCACCAGGGCTCCGTTCAAAGCCTCTGCATCCCGTCATGCTACCTGAGCAAGCATACCATGCCCTGCACGGTGGACGCCTGGCTGGAATCCCCTGAATTCACAGAACTATAGCTGCTTGAGTTCTACTATTCCCCTAGAAATCACATACCACATACCTAACGCCCTGAACTTGTGCCCTCAACACCGATGTCCATCTCGGGGTTTTCGTCCTCTCTCCACACCGCCACCTTTGTGCAGTGCTACCTACCAGACAATCTGGTACTAAACCTTCGACTCCCATTTCTCAAGAAACTTTCACTTGTGCGGGTTCATATATCAGAGGCCTCATTGCACAGCATCATCCACTCCAGTTGCCCTGCGCTGGAGTGCTTGGTGCTTGTTTTCACAGTTAGAATCGGTTGTCTCCCAATACAGTCGCCTAACCTTGTAAGACTTGGAATTTCTTTTGACGGAAGGCAGCTCATCATCCAAGACGCCCCTTCACTTCAAAGGTTGATCCTTGATTCTAGTTATTCACCATTGCAAATAACCGTCCTCTCTGCGCCTAAACTGGAGACCTTAGGTGTAATACATGATCTCTGTGTTCATTTCAATATGGTGTTTGGCTCCACAGTTCTTCGGGTACTTTATATTATCATCTACACTTGTAACCATAAGCTGCATTTTAAATTTTGTACTCCCATATCATCTTGGAGTACACATTTTGTACTAATATTATGTTCTATGCTCAATGAAGAGTTTCTCCATGGATGGCCTATCAATGGTGCTGGATTCTGTCAAGATCTTATATATCCAAATGAATAGTTTTGATGTAAACAGGATTATTGGCTTGCTGCAATGCTTTCCATGTCTGGAGAATTTGTATATAAAGGTGATAATTTCACGCACATTAGAAGCCCGCATATAGTGTACTAGAATTAACCGTTCAGCTGTTGCTCTTTCGACACCCTTCTTTTAGATCATAACTGTTTTCAATCTTCATGTCTATTTAGGCAACAGGACGGGGTAAGAAAGTTATAACCAATCGGTGGATTCATAAGCATCAGGATTTTCTCACTTCTCATGAGATTCGATTGAAGACAATAACGCTAGAACGATATGTAGCCAACCGTGCAAACACAAGATTTGTCACATTCTTCTTGCTGAATGCGAGGTTACTATTATCCATCAGGCTTAAGTTTATCAGCAGCATGGTTTTGACGGATGGGTATGTCGAAGAGCAAAACAAGGAGTTTCAGGTGGGCAAAAGAGCTTCTGAACGTGTCGGGCTTCTATTTACAACATATTGTGGTCATAATCCAGTAAATTTTACGACCCAGGATGTTCATTCTATGGACCTGACCGATCCATTTGACTGTGACTGCCGAAAATAGTGCTGGAGTTAGATGTTGTTGCCCTTTTCAATCTGGTGTTTTTTGTAAACCTGATGAACAATTAACCCTCGTGCTTTGTACAGTTTGTAAGATGGAGTTAGATGTTCCTGCCCTTTTCAACTCGGCTATGACTATCATATTTTCTTTGAAACAAGGCAAATGGCTTGCCATTCGTTTAATTTAGAGTGAAATATTGTAACAAATCCAAACCAAGGGAAATAACATCACTCTCGCCGGTTGCTTGAGCTCACTGTGCATTATAGAAGCCAAGTGATTAGCCCCCACCAGCACCCACAAACTTATTTCGAACTAGCACATCAAATGGTCTGTAAATTTTCATAGGAAAGGCTGCATGACCATGACAGATTTGGATTCTGACATTTGGGACCCGCGAGGAAATAGCCTATCCAAGGTGGTGTCGACTTACTAGCCAGTCAACAAACGATTCTGCCTACCAGCCGTTGGATTGACAACCAACATCTGTCGTGTATCTTCTATCTCTTGTCTTCTTGTTCCTCCAATCGCCCAAACCAAACCACCCTGTCGGCTCCGCCTGCTCCCGCCTCCCATGGCTAGCTGCGCCTCCGCCGCCCTACCGTACGTACCCTCCAACGTTGGCCAGTCCCTCCCTCTATTCCCCCACACGTCCTGTTATTCTCCAGCGACGTCAGTCCCAACACGCACCCGCGCCCGAACCAGTCAACCCTCGTACTCCCCTCCGCCTGCGACTGGACCAGCGCATCTTCAACGGCTCCTGTTCATTCCATCCGAGGCCTCGCCGTCGTCCTCCGCCTTGCGGCCTTCGTTCGCTCGCCGTGTGCGGTGCATCACCCTCTTGCATTGTCAACATCATCAACAACCGAGAGGAACAAGGAGATGATTGTACGTGGAGAGGATGACAGTAGGGACCCACCAGCGTCATGGCAGTACGCAAGCAAGTGCCTCTATAGTATAAGCCCAAAAATATGGTTCCTCCTAATGGTTGGACATCTGGGGCTCACGCCATTGTCAACATAGTCAATAAACGAGAGAATTACACTACGAGCGGCTGACACCGGGGACCCAGCAAGTCGCGCAGTTTTTTTTGAGGAACAAGCAGTTGTAATTTATACTAGTTTTAGCGATGGATCAGGGTAGCAACGGGGCTGTGCGGGGGCTATGGCCCATCTAGCCAGGGTTTTATTTATGTTTACCACATCATGAGCCCAGTTGTGTTTTTTTCTTGCTAAAAATGGCTAGCCCAGTTCTATTTTTTTAAGAAATACCCAAACAAGGCCTACTTGCTTTATCGGCCCTGCTGGGCTGCAAATCTTTCAAGACGAGGAGAGTTTCATTCGGTTTGCCCAGAAATGGGCTGTACATTTTTAAAACACATCAAACCGGGAATTAGTTTCAATTTTTTTCATTACAAGATCTTAAATTCCATTGGTTTTTATGCGTGGACAATTATTTGGATTTTATATTTATATAAATTATTTTTCAAAATAGTTTGAATGTGAATCTATATTTCTGGATTAAAAAATAGTTAACCGCACCGAAATATGCAAAATTTCGTATAGTTTTTAACCGTGGCCACAATATGGGGTGTGATGCTAACAAAGAGAAGATGGGCTCCAAAAAAATTCTTAAGAATTAGCAAATGGGCTGTACATTATTAGAAATAATGGCAGATGGGATGTATGTTGTTTTCCACAGATTTGAGGCTGACTTGTGCGCCTACTACAGGTTGACGCATATGCTTTCATAAAAAAAGGTTGACGCACATGCAATGCCCTGTCAACTTAGTCAACACACGAGAGCAGTGACTGTTGGATGTCCATCCAACGGCTGCCGTGCTTCTTCAATCTCTGCTCTTCATGCTCAAGCCGCTCAAACAAGCGCCGGCGGGACTGCCTGCTCCCTCCTCCCGCGGCCAGCTATGCTGTCGCGCAGGCCTCATGGCCCCACCGTACTCCCATCGCTGGCCTAGCCATCCCTCTACTCACCCACACATGCTGTTATTCTTCGGCGACGGCGGACGAACCAGTAAACCCTCATACTCCTCCATGTGGGAAACAACTGCCGAGTATTCCCTGGCTCCGTGTCGTTCCCTTCCTAGGCCTCGCCGTCATCCACCGCCCTGGTGCTCTCGGTGCGGTCTGGGCAACGTGGTCAATGAACGACATCCATCGGAAGTGGACTGTACGTGGAGAGGCTGACAGCTGGGTCCACAGCCGCACGCAAGGAAATGCCTCCTTATTACGTGCAAAATAATGATTCCTCCACCTGACAGCTAGGACCCACAGGAAGGGCCTCTGTATTTTGTGAAAAAACGTTCCCCCCGCTGACAGGTCGGACCCACCAGCTATATCTTCGCACGCAAGGAAGTGCATCCTTATTACGCCCAAAAAAATGGATACCCCCTGCTAGCTGGGACCCACCATATTGTTGGGCTGACTTGTGGGCCTACTAAGTTGACAGGGATGGAGAGCTTTGTCAACTTAGTCAATACTCCAGTGACCGTATGATGTCCATCCAACGGCCATAGTGCTTCTTCAACCTCTGGTCTTCTAGCTCCAGCCGCCCAAAGCAGTGCCGGTCGTGCCGCCTGCTCCTGCCTCCCGTGGTCGGCTGTGCTACCGCGGAGGCCTCACCGCCCCCATACTACTCCCACCACTGGCCAGGCCATCCCTCCACTCACCCACACCCCCTGTTATTCTACGGCGACGGCAGCCTCACACCGCAGCCGAACCAGTGAACGCTCGTACTCCTCTCCGCGTGGGCATCCACTGTCGCGTCTTGCATGGCTCCGTGTCGTCCCCTTCCTAGGCCTCTCTGTCGTCCACCGCTGTGGCGCTCTTGGCATGGCGTGGTCAATGTGGTCAACGACCAACTTCCATCGGAAGAGTATTGTACGTGGAGAGGCTGACAGCTGGGTCCACGGCAGCCACAAGGAAGTGCCTCCTTATTACGCGGAAAATAATTATTCCTCCACCTGACAGCGGGGACCCACCGGACGGGCCACCAGTATTTTGCGAAAAAATCATTTCCCCCTAACTGCTGGGACCCACCGGACGGGCCACCATATTTCGCGAAAAAACGTTCCCCCCGCTGTCAGCTCGGACCCACCGGAAGTGCCTCCTTATTACGCACAAAAAAATGAATACTCCCCCGGCTAGCTGGGACCCACCTTGCTGGGAGGCTAACTTGTGGGCCTACTAAGTTGACGGGGACGAAGGGCTTTGTGAACTTAGTCAATATGAACGATTCTAGCTCCAGTGACCATACGATGTTCATCCAACAGCCGTAGTGCTTCTTCAACCTCTGGTCTTCTTGCTCCAGCCGCCCAAAGCAGCGCCGGTCGTGCCGCATGCTCCTGCCTCTCGTGGCCAGCTGTGCTGCCGCAGAGGCCTCGCCGCCCCCTACAATTCCACCGCTGGCCAGGCCCTGCGGCGACGGCAGCCTCACACTGCAGCCGAACCAGTGAACCCTCGTAGTCCTCTCCGCGCAGGCTTCCACTGCCGCGTCATCCCCTTCCTAGGCCTCACCGTCGTCCACCGCCATGGTGCTCTCCGCGCGGCGTGGTCAACGTGGTCAAGGAACGACTTCCATCGGAAGAGTACTGTACGTGGAGAGGCTGACAGTTGGGTCCACGGCCACAACCCAGTTTTTTTGTGATTTGCCAAGTAAGTCGCTTTGTCATGCCTATTGGGCTGCAAATCTTTCAAGACGAGGAGAGCTTTCATTCAGCTGGCCGAGAAAATGGCCCATCAGTAATGAGAAATGGGTTGTACATTTTTAAAACACATCAAACCGGAAATTAGTTTCAAATATCTTTTTTTTCATTTCAAGATTTTAAATTACATTAATTTTTATGTGTGGAGAATTTGTTGGATTTTATATTGATATACATTTATTTTTAAAATCAGTTTGAATGTGAGTCGAAATTTCGGGATTAAAAACAGTTCGGACCGCACCGAAATATGCAAAATTTCATATAATTTTTTAACCTTTCCACAATATGGGATGTAATGCTAATAAAAAGAATATGGGCTCCAAAAAACGTTAAGAATTACCAAATGGGCTGTAAATTATTAGAAATAATGGCAGATGGGCTGTATGCTGTTTTCCACAGATTTGAGGCTTTCCTAAAAAAAGGTTGATGCACAAGCACTGACTGTTGGATGTCCATCCAACGACCGTCGTGCTTCTTCAATCTCTGCTCTTCCTGCTCCAGCCGCTCAAACAAGCGCCGGCGGGACTGCCTGCTCCCTCCTCCTCGCGGCCGGCTGTGCTGCTACACTGGCCTCACCGCCCGACCGTACTCCCATCGCTGGCCTAGCCATCCCTCTACTCACCCACACCTGCTGTTATTCTCCGGCGACGGCAGACGAACCAGTAAACCCTCGTACAGTCGTACTCCCCTCCGCGTGGGAAACAACTGCCGAGTCTTCCCTGCCTCCATGTCGTCCCCTTCCTAGGCCTCGCCGTTGTCCACCGCCCTGGTGCTCTCGGCGCGGCCTGGTCAACGTGGTCAACGACCGACATGCATCTGAAGTGGACTTTACGTGGAGAGGCCGACAGCTGGGTCCACGGCCGCATGCAAGGAAATGCCTCCTTATTACACGCAAAATAATGATTCCTCCACCTGACATCAGGGACCCACCGAAAGGGCCTCTGTATTTCGCGAAAAAAATGTTACCGCCGCTGACAGCTCGGACCCACCAGCTATATCTTCGCACGCAAGGAAGTGCCTCCTTATTACACACAAAAAAATGAATACTCCCCCTATTAGCTGGGATCCAGTATAGTGGCAGGCTGACTTGTGGGCCTACTAAGTTGACGGGGACGGAGGGCTTTGTCAACTTAGTCAATATGCACGATTCTAGCTCTAGTGATCATACGGTGTCCATCCAACGGCCGTAGTGCTTCTTCAACATCTGGTCTTCTTGCTCTAGCCACCCAAACCAGCGCCGGTCATGCCTCATGCTCCTGCCTCCCGTGGCCGGCTGCGATGCGACGGAGGCCTCACCGCCCCCTACTACTCCCACCGCTGGCCAGGGCATCCTTCTACTCACCCACACCCCATGTTATTCTGCAGCGATGGCAGCCTCACACCACAGCGAACCAGTGAACCCTCGTACTCCTCTATGCGTGGGCATCCACTGCCACGTCTTCCCCGGCTCCGCGTCGTCCCCTTCCTAGGCATCACCGTCGTCCACCGCCCTGGTGCTCTCGGCGCGGCGTGGTCAACATGGTCAAGTAACGACTTCCATCGGACGTGTACTGTACGTGGACAGGCTGACAGCTGGGTCCACGGCCGCAGCAAGGAAGTGCCTCCTTATTACGTGCAAAATAATTATTCCTCCACCTGACAGCGGGACCCACCTGACGGGCCACCGTATTTTGCCCCCCTGACTGCTGAGACCCACCAGCTACATCTTTGCACGCAAGGAAGTGCCTGATAGTCGGGACCCACCTCGTCGAAGCGTACATAGCGTTGTCATTCTGGTCGCGAACGTGTGCGTACATATATACTGGTCGATGTAGAGGCGCGCATGTGTCGTAGTAGAGGCGGCCAGGGTGCAAGAAAGAAAATACGGCCACGTATGTGTACATACGGGCGGGGTCTCGAACGCCTACTCACGCATACGTACGGCCAGGGCTCGTGTACATGGCTGAATCAGAACGAAGAAACATCGTCGTCGTCGTGTTCATGGGGAGGCAACGGAATGCGTCGTCTTCATGGGGAGGCAACGAAATGCGTCGTGTTCATCGGGAGGGCTTGGACGGAACAGGTGATGGAAACGAGGCCTGGCGTACCGCAGAACGGAGAAACGGCCTTGTGTTCGACCGGCCACGTTCAAAACGCGATCCTATTCATCGGGTGGGGCCTGGCGTACCGCAAACCGGAGGAAATGGACCTCCTACGGTCGAAACTGGGGTCCTGTTGATCGGGAGGGGTGTGGCATACCGCAAAACGGACGAAACAGATTTGTGTTGGAGCGCTACGGTCGAAACGGGGGTCCTGTTCATCGGGAGGGGTGTGGCGTACCACAAAACGGGGCTCCACGGGATACTGTTCATCTCCACCGTCGACCTCCTCCAGCCTCCACCTGCGACTATTCATCCACGGGCTCATGTTCATCCAGCCTCCACCGCAAGCTACTCCACCAGCTACTGTTCAACCAGCCCTCTCCACGGGCTCCTGTTCAACCACCCCTCCACGGGCTACTGTTCATCCTGCCCTCCATCGTCTACTGTTCATCCTGCCCTCCACGGGGTGGTCCTATTCATCCAGCCCTCCACGGGGTGGTCTGAAGGAAATATGCCCTAGAGGCAATAATAAAGTTATTATTTATTTCCTTATAATCATGATAAATGTTTATTATTCATGCTAGAATTGTATTAACCGGAAACATAATACAAGTGTGAATACATAGACAAACAAAGTGTCACTAGTATGTCTCTACTTGACTAGCTCGTTAATCAAAGATGGTTATGTTTCCTAACCATGAACAATGAGTTGTTATTTGATTAACGGGATCACATCATTAAGAGAATGATCTGATTGACATGACCCATTCCATTAGCTTAGCACCCGATCGTTTGGTATGTTGCTATTGCTTTCTTCATGACTTATACATGTTCCTATAACTATGAGATTATGCAACTCCCGTTTACCGGAGGAACACTTTGGGTACTACCAAACGTCACAACGTAACTGGGTGATTATAAAGGAGTATTACAGGTGTCTCCAAAGGTACATGTTGGGTTGGCGTATTTCGAGATTAGGTTTTGTCACTCCGATTGTCGGAGAGGTATCTCTGGGCCCTCTCGGTAATGCACATCACTTAAGCCTTGCAAGCATTGCAACTAAATGAGTTAGTTGCGGGATGATGTATTACAGAACGAGTAAAGAGAATTGCCAGCAACGGGATTGAACTAGGTATTGGAATACCGACGATCGAATCTCGGGCAAGTAACATACCGATGACAAAGGGAACGACGTATGTTGTTATGCGGTCTGACCGATAAAGATCTTCGTAGAATATGTAGGAGCCAATATGGGCATCCAGGTCCTGCTATTGGTTATTGACCGGAGACGTGTCTCGGTCATGTCTACATTGTTCTCGAACCCGTAGGGTCCGCACGCTTAAGGTTACGATGACAGTTATATTATGAGTTTATACATTTTGATGTACCGAAGTTTGTTCGGAGTCCCGGATGTGATCACGGACATGACGAGGAGTCTCGAAATGGTCGAGACATAAAGATTTATATATTGGAAGCCTATGTTTGGATACCGGAAGTGTTCCGGGTGAAATCGGGATTTTACCGGAGTACCGGGAGGTTACCGGAACCCCCCGGGAGCTAAATGGGCCATGATGGGCCTTAGTGGAAAAGAGAAGAGGCAGCCCTACATGGGCCGCGCGCCCCTCCCCTCCCTTGGTCCGAATAGGACAAGGAGAGGGGGCCGGCCCCTCTCTCTCTTTTCCCCCCTCCGCGAATCCTATTCCAACTAGGATTGGGGGGGGGAATCCTACTCCGAGAGGGAGTAGGACTCTCCTAGCGCGCCCTCCTTGGCCGGCCAGCCTCCCCACCTTTAGTCCTTTATATACGGAGGCAGGGGCACCCCAGAGACACACAAGTTGATCCACGTGATCTTTTCCTTAGCCGTGTGCGGCGCCCCCAGCCACCATAGTCCTCAATAATATTGTAGCGGAGTTTAGGCGAAGCCCTGCTGCTGTAGTACATCAAGATCATCACCACGCCGTCGTGCTGACGGAACTCTTCCCCGACACTTTGCTGGATCGGAGTCCGGGGATCGTCATCGAGCTGAACGTGTGCTAGAACTCGGAGGTGTCGTAGTTTCGGTGCTTGATCGGTCGGATCGTCAAGACGTACGACTACATCAACCAAACGCTTCCGTTGTCGATCTACTAGGTATGTAGATCACACTCCCCCCTCTCGTTGCTATGTGTCACATGATCTTGCGTGTGCATAGGAAAATTTTGAAATTACTACGTTACCCAACAGTGGTATCAGAGCCTAGGTTTTATATGTTGACGTTATATGCATGAGTAGAACACAAGTGAGTTGTGGGCGATATAAGTCATACTGCTTACCAGCATATCATACTTTGGTTCACGGTATTGTTGGATGAAGCGGCCCAGACCGACATTACGCGTACGCTTACGCGAGACCGGTTCTCCCGACGTGCTTTGCACAGAGGTGGCTTGTCGGTGACAGTTTCTCCAACTTTAGTTGAACTGAGTGTGGCTACGCCCGGTCCTTGCGAAGGTTAAAACAGCACCAACTTGACAAACTATCGTTGTGGTTTTGATGCGTAGGTAAGATTGGTTCTTGCTTAAGCCCGTAGCAGCCACGTAAAACTTGCAACAACAAAGTAGAGGACGTCTAACTTGTTTTTGCAGGGCATGTTGTGATGTGATATGGTCAAGACATGATGCTGATTTTTATTGTATGAGATGATCATGTTTTGTAACCGAGTTATCGGCAACTGGCAGGAGCCATATGGTTGTCGCTTTATTGTATGCAATGCAATCGCGATGTAATGCTTTACTTTATCACTAAACGGTAGCGATAGTTGTGGAAGCACAAGCTTGGCAAGACGACAACGATGCTACGATGGAGATCAAGGTGTCACGCCGGTGACGATGGTGATCACGATGGTGCTTCGGAGATGGAGATCACAAGCACAAGATGATGATGGCCATATCATATCACTTATATTGATTGCATGTGATGTTTATCTTTTATGCATCTTATCTTGCTTTGATTGACGGTAGCATTATAAGATGATCTCTCACTAATTATCAAGAAGTGTTCTCCCTGAGTATGTACCGTTGCGAAAGTTCTTCGTGCTGAGACACCACGTGATGATCGGGTGTGATAGGTTCTACGTTCAAATACAACGAGTGCAAACTAGTTGCACACGCGGAATACTCAGGTTATACTTGACGAGCCAAGCATATACAGATATGGCCTCGGAACACGGAGACCGAAAGGTCGAGCATGAATCATATAGTAGATATGATCAACATAATGATGTTCACCAATGAAACTACTCCATCTCACGTGATGATCGGACATGGTTTAGTTGATTTGGATCACATAATCACTTAGAGGATTAGAGGGATGTCTATCTAAGTGGGAGTTCTTTAAGTAAATTAACTGAACTTAAATTTATCATGAAACTTAGTACCTGATAAGTATCTTGCTCGTTTATGCTTGTTTGTAGATAGATGGATCGTGCTGTTGTTCCGTTGAATTTTAATGCGTTCCTTGAGAAAGCAAAGTTGAAAGATGATGGTAGCAATTACACGGACTGGGTCCGTAACTTGAGGATTATCCTCATTGCTGCACAGAAGAATTACGTCCTGGAAGCACCGCTGGGTGCCAGGCCTGTTGCAGGAGCAACACCGGATGTTATGAACGTCTGGCAGAGCAAAGCTGATGACTACTCGATAGTTCAGTGTGCCATGCTTTACGGCTTAGAATCGGGACATCAACGACGTTTTGAACGTCATGGAGCATATGAGATGTTCCAGGAGTTGAAGTTAATATTTCAAGCAAATGCCCGGATTGAGAGATATGAAGTCTCCAATAAGTTCTATAGCTGCAAGATGGAGGAGAACAGTTCTGTTAGTGAGCATATACTCAAAATGTCTGGGTATAATAATCACTTGATTCAATTGGGAGTTAATCTTCCAGATGATTGTGTCATTGACAGAATTCTCCAATCACTGCCACCAAGCTACAAGAGCTTCGTGATGAACTATAATATGCAAGGGATGAATAAGACTATTCCCGAGCTCTTCGCGATGCTGAAAGATGCGGAGGCAGAAATCAAGAAGGAGCATCAAGTGTTGATGGTCAACAAGACCACTAGTTTCAAGAAAAAGGGCAAAGGAAAGAAGAAGGGGAACTTCAAAAAGAACGGCAAGCAAGTTGCTACTCAAGAGAAGAAACCCAAACCTGGACCTAAGCCTGAAACTGAGTGCTTCTATTGCAAGCAGACTGGTCACTAGAAGCGGAACTGCCCCAAGTATTTGGCGGATAAGAAGGATGGCAAGGTGAACAAAGGTATATGTGATATACATGTTATTGATGTGTACCTTACTAATGCTCGCAGTAGCACCTGGGTATTTGATACTGGTTCTGTTGCTAATATTTGCAACTCAAAACAGGGACTACGGATCAAGCGAAGATTGGTTAAGGACGAGGTGACGATGCGCGTGGGAAACGGTTCCAAAGTCGATGTGATCGCAGTCGGCACGCTACCTCTACATCTACCTTCGGGATTAATATTAGACCTAAATAATTGTTATTTGGTGCCAGCGTTAAGCATGAACATTGTATCTGGATCTTGTTTGATGCGAGACGGTTATTCATTTAAATCAGAGAATAATGGTTGTTCTATTTATATGAGTAATATCTTTTATGGTCATGCACCCTTGAAGAGTGGTCTATTCTTGTTGAATCTCGATAGTAGTAACACACATATTCATAATGTTGAAGCCAAAAGATGCAGAGTTGATAATGATAGTGCAACTTATTTGTGGCACTGCCGTTTAGGTCATATCGGTGTAAAGCGCATGAAGAAACTCCATACTGATGGACTTTTGGAACCACTTGATTATGAATCACTTGGTACTTGCGAACCGTGCCTCATGGGCAAGATGAAAAAAACGCCGTTCTCTGGTACTATGGAGAGAGCAACAGATTTGTTGGAAATCATACATACAGATGTGTGTGGTCCGATGAATATTGAGGCTCGTGGCGGATATCGTTATTTTCTCACCTTCACAGATGATTTGAGCAGATATGGGTATATCTACTTAATGAAACATAAGTCTGAAACATTTGAAAAGTTCAAAGAATTTCAGAGTGAAGTTGAAAATCATCGTAACAAGAAAATAAAGTTTCTATGATCTAATCGTGGAGGAGAATATTGAGTTACGAGTTTGGTGTACATTTGAAAAATTGTGGAATAGTTTCGCAACTCACGCCACCCGGAACACCACAGCGTAATGGTGTGTCCGAATGTCGTAATCGTACTTTACTAGATATGGTGCGATCTATGATGTCTCTTACTGATTTACCGCTATCGTTTTGGGGGTACGCTCTAGAGACGGCCACATTCACGTTAAATAGGGCACCATCAAAATCCGTTGAGATGACACCTTATGAACTGTGGTTTGGCAAGAAACCAAAGTTGTCGTTTCTAAAATTTTGGGGCTGCGATGCTTATGTGAAAAAGCTTCAACCTGATAAGCTCGAAGCCAAATCGGAGAAATGTGTCCTCATAGCATATCCAAAGGAAACTATTGGATACACCTTCTATCACAGATCCGAAGGCAAGACTTTTGTTGCTAAATTCGGAAACTTTCTGGAGAAGGAGTTTCTCTCGAAAGAAGTGAGTGGGAGGAAAGTAGAACTTGACGAGGTAACTGTACCTGCTCCCTTATTGGAAAGTAGTGCATCACAGAAAACTGTTTCTGTGACACCTACACCAGTTAGTGAGAAAGCTAATGATAATGATCATGAAACTTCAGAACAAGATACTACTGAACCTCATAGATCAACCAGAGTAATATCTGCGCCAGAGTGGTACGATAATCCTGTTCTGGAAGTCATGCTACTAGATCATGATGAACCTACGAACTATGAAGAAGCGATGGTGAGCCCAGATTCCGCAAAGTGGCTTGAAGCCATGAAATATGACATGGGATCCATGTATGAGAACAAAGTATGGACTTTGGTTGACTTGCCCGATGATCGGCAAGCAATAGAGAATAAATGGATCTTCAAGAAGAAGACTGACGCTGACGGTAATATTACTATCTACAAAGCTCGACTTGTCGCAAAAGGTTTTCGGCAAGTTAAAGGATTGACTACGATGAGACCTTATCACCCGTAGCGATGCTTAAGTCTGTCCGAATCATTTTAGCAATTGCCGCATTTTATGATTATGAAATTTGGCAGATGGATGTCAAAACTGCATTCCTGAATGGATTTCTGGAAGAAGAGTTGTATATGATGCAACCAGAAGGTTTTGTCGATCCAAAGGGAGCTAACAAAGTGTGCAAGCTCTAGCGATCCATTTATGGACTGGTGCAAGCCTCTCGGAGTTGGAATAAACGTTTTGATAGTGTGATCAAAGCATTTGGTTTTATACAGACTTTTGGAGAAGCCTGTATTTACAAGAAAGTGAGTGGGAGCTCTGTAGCATATATGATATTATATGTAGATGACATATTACTAATTGGAAATGATATAGAATTTCTGGATAGCATAAAGGGATACTTGAATAAGAGTTTTTCAATGAAAGACCTCGGTGAAGCTGCTTACATATTAGGCATTAAGATCTATAGAGATAGATCAAGACGCTTAATTGGACTTTCACAAACCACATACCTTGACAAAGTTTTGAAGAAGTTCAAAATGGATCAAGCAAAGAAAGGGTTCTTGCCTGTGTTACAAGGTGTGAAGTTGAGTAAGACTCAATGCCCGACCACTGCAGAAGATAGAGAGAATATGAAAGATGTTCCCTATGCATCAGCCATAGGATCTATCATGTATGCAATGCTGTGTACCAGACCTGATGTGTGCCTTGCTATAAGTCTAGCAGGGAGGTACCAAAGTAATCCAGGAGTGGATCACTGGACAGCGGTCAAGAACATCCTGAAATACCTGAAAAGGACTAAGGATATGCTTCTCGTATATGGAGGTGACAAAGAGCTCATCGTAAAAGGTTACGTTGATGCAAGCTTTGACACTGATCCGGACGATTCTAAATCGCAAACCGGATACATGTTTACATTAAATGGTGGGGCTATAAGTTGGTGCAGTTCCAAACAAAGCGTTGTAGCGGGATCTACATGTGAAGCGGAGTACATAGCTGCTTCGGAAGCAGCAAATGAAGGAGTCTGGATAAAGGAGTTCATATCCGATCTAGGTGTCATACCTAGTGCATCGGGTCCAATGAAAATCTTTTGTGACAATACTGGTGCAATTGCCTTGGCAAAGGAATCCAGATTTCACAAGAGAACCAAGCACATCAAGAGACGCTTCAATTCCATCCAGGATCTAGTCCAGGTGGGAGACATAGAGATTTGCAAGATACATACGGATCTGAATATTGCAGACCCGTTGACTAAGCCTCTTCCACGAGCAAAACATGATCAGCACCAAGGCTCCATGGGTGTTAGAATCATTACAGTGTAATCTAGATTATTGACTCTAGTGCAAGTGGGAGACTGAAGGAAATATGCCCTAGAGGAAACATAATACATGTGTGAATACATAGACAAACAAAGTGTCACTAGTATGCCTCTACTTGACTAGCTCGTTAATCAAAGATGGTTATGTTTCCTAACCATGAACAATGAGTTGTTATTTGATTAACGGGATCACATCATTAAGAGAATGATCTGATTGACATGACCCATTCCATTAGCTTAGCACCTGATCGTTTGGTATGTTGCTATTGCTTTCTTCATGACTTATACATGTTCCTATAACTATGAGATTATGCAACTCCCGTTTACCGGAGGAACACTTTGGGTACTACCAAACGTCACAACGTAACTGGGTGATTATAAAGGAGTATTACAGGTGTCTCCAAAGGTACATGTTGGGTTGGCGTATTTCGAGATTAGGTTTTGTCACTCCGATTGTCGAAGAGGTATCTCTGGGCCCTCTCGGTAATGCACATCACTTAAGCCTTGCAAGCATTGCAACTAAATGAGTTAGTTGCGGGATGATGTATTACAGAACGAGTAAAGAGACTTGTCGGCAACGATATTGAACTAGGTATTGGAATACCGATGATCGAATCTCGGGCAAGTAACATACCGATGACAAAGGGAACGACGTATGTTGTTATGCGGTCTGACCGATTAGATCTTCGTAGAATATGTAGGAGCCAATATGGGCATCCAGGTCCCGCTATTGGTTATTGACCGGAGACGTGTCTCGGTCATGTCTACATTGTTCTCGAACCCGTAGGGTCCGCACGCTTAAGGTTACGATGACAGTTATATTATGAGTTTATACATTTTGATGTACCGAAGTTTGTTCGGAGTCCCGGATGTGATCACGGACATGACGAGGAGTCTCGAAATGGTCGAGACATAAAGATTTATATATTGGAAGCCTAAGTTTGGATACCGGATGTGTTCCTGGTGAAATCGGGATTTTACCGGAGTACCGGGAGGTTACCGGAACCCCCCGGGAGCTAAATGGGCCATGATGGGCCTTAGTGGAAAAGAGAAGAGGCAGCCCTACATGGGCCGCGTGCCCCTCCCCTCCCTTGGTCCGAATAGGACAAGGAGAGGGGGCCGGCCCCTCTCTCTCTTTTCCCCCCTCCGCGAATCCTATTCCAACTAGGATTGGGGGGGAATCCTACTCCCAGAGGGAGTAGGACTCTCCTGGCGCGCCCTCCTTGGCCGGCCAGCCTCTCCCCCTTTAGTCCTTTATATACGGAGGCAGGGGCACCCCAGAGACACACAAGTTGATCCACGCGATCTTTTCCTTAGCCGTGTGCGGCGCCCCCAGCCACCATAGTCCTCGATAATATTGTAGGGGAGTTTAGGCGAAGCCCTGCTGCTGTAGTACATCAAGATCGTCACCACGCCGTCATGCTGACGGAACTCTTCCCCGACACTTTGCTGGATCGGAGTCCGGGGATCGTCATCAAGCTGAACGTGTGCTAGAACTCGGAGGTGCCATAGTTTCGGTGCTTGATCGGTCGGATCGTCAAGACGTACGACTACATCAACCAAACGCTTCCGTTGTCGATCTACTAGGTATGTAGATCGCACTCCCCCCTCTCGTTGCTATGCGTCACATGATCTTGCGTGTGCGTAGGAAAATTTTGAAATTACTACGTTACCCAACATGGTCCTGTTCATCCAGCCCTCCACGGGGTCCTGTTTATCCAGCCCCAACCAGCTCGATCGATCGGGGTCCTGTTCATCCAGAGGCAACACCACGGGGTCCTGTTCATCCACCCCCACCAAGAACTGTTCATCCAACCCCCCCCCCCCCCGCAATGCTCACTGTTCATCCAGAGGCAGCATCGATCGGCTTCAGTTAGCAGTAGTAGCGAAGGATCGCTCGATCGGGTCTAGTTAACAGCCATCGATCGATCGCTCGGGTTCAGTAATGCGTAGCCTGCAGTGCAATCACTCGGGTTCAGTTAGAGCCCAACGCCTCGCTCGGGTTTAGTTAGAGCCAACGCCTCGCACACACGCGCGTACGTGTACGAGAGAAACGCGCATCGCTCGGCCCCCAACCTCCCACCGTAACCGGGAACTCCCCGAAATTTTCCTCGCCCTCGCTTCTACCATGGTTTTTTCCGTCATGGACGGCCCAAAGAATGTCATGCAGCTGCATCTCCGGCCCGCCCAGGACAAAAAGCCCATTTTCTGTCATGATTTTTTGTCATAGAAGTAGGAGCCCACCACATCTATGATGATACCGGGTTTTGTCACAATTATCGTCATAGAAGTGTCATATGTATGAAAGAAAAAAAATTCGTTTGGCCCAAAATGTCACGGATGTGTCTTTTTTTTGTAGAGCCTGCACCGCCCGTGAGCATCGGCCCTCTCCTTCCCCCCCCCCCCTCTGCCCCCGTCGTCGATTCCGCCTGCGCCCGAGCGTCCAGCGCTCCGCCTGACCCCCCTGTTGCGTACTCGCGCGCGCCTCCGCCGTTACCGCTGCACTTGCCGCTGCTGCGCCCGCGCCCCTCCTGGCGAGCCTCGTCGACGTTCCTACTGCTACCGCGGTTTGCAGCGCGACGTCGCCTGACCCGTGCCGCATCCGCCCCGTCGCGCCGTGCCCCTTGTCGCCGACCCCGCACGCTGACCGCCTCGCCGCGCCACCGCGACCGCTCGCCGCCCCCGCTCCCGCTCTGCTGACCTGCGCCGCCGCTCAACCACGCCCCGTAACACCCCCCAACTCCAGCCACCGCGCGCTCATGCCGACCGCCGAGGCCCCCTGCTCACCGTCGCCTCGCTCGATGTGTGCCTGCGCCGCCCGCCGCAGCCTCACCGCGTCTACTCGCCCCGCCCGACGAGCGCTCCCTCTGCCGCTACCCCAACCGCGTGCCTAGCCCTGCATCACCACCGGCGCCCCGACACCCTCCGCTGGCAGCCCCGCCCGCCTCCGCCGTGCCCTTGTCATCGCCAGCGGTCGGGCACCCGCAGTGCCCGTCCGGGAGGCGCCCGCGCCCTGCGCCCGTTTCTGTTCGCCCGCCCCGGTTGGGCTAGGTCCCTGACTAGTGGGGCCAGCCCCGGATTAGAACAAACGGTTAAAATAAAAATAAAAATAATTAATTAAAGAATTAATGAACTTAATTAATCTTGATTGGATTAGCTAATTATTTAGTTAACCAGACTAATATGTTAATTAAACTAATTAATTTGGTTAATTTGTTAACAAAGTATGACATGCGGGACCCACACGTCAGCTTGACTTAGTCAACGCACTTTTGACGGTTGACGTCATGATGACGTCAGCAAACACTATTCTGGATAATATTAATTTAAAATAATTAAATAAATCCTAAAAATGAATTAAATCTTTTAAAATTAATATAAAATAAACCGTAGTTCGGATGGAAAAGACTTTGTACATGAAAGTTGCTCAGAATGACGAGACGAATCCGGGTACGCAAACCGTTCGTCTGCCACACATCCCTAGCATAGCGTACACGCAACTTTCCCCCTCCGGTTCATCTGTCAAAAATGTGAAAACACCGGGGATACTTTCCCGGATGTTTCCCTCCTTTGCCGGTATCACTTAGTACCGCGTTAGGTCACCTCTAGCACCGCGTATTGTCTTGTTATGCTTTGTGATACTTTGATTGCTCTATTATTTATTGTATTCCCCATCCGTTACTCTTTTCCGGTAGACCCCGAGACTGCCGGCGACCCCAGTTCGACTACGGTGTCGATGACCCCTCCTTCTTGCCAGAGCAACCACGCAAGCCCCCCCCCCTTGATCACCAGATATCGCCTACTTCTCTCTATTGCTTGCATTAGAGTAGTGTAGCATGTTGCTGCTTTCCGTTAATCCTATTATGATGCATAGCCTGTCATTGCTGCTACAGTTATTGATACCTTACCTGCAATCCTAAATGCTTAGTATAGGATGCTAGTTTATCATCAGTGGCCCTACATTCTTGTCAGCCTGTCATGCTATACTATCGGGCCGTGATCACGTCGGGTGTTGATCACGGGTATCTACTATACATATTACCCATAATGCATGTGGTGACTAAAGTCGGGTCAACTCGTGGAGTACCCGCGAGTGATTCACGGATTGGGGGCTGAAAGGACCTTTGTCCCGACGGCCCTTTGGGTGGATCTTTGTGGAGGAGCGACAGGGTAGGTTGAGACCACCTAGGAGAGAGGTGGGCTTGGCCCTGGTCGGCATCCACGGTTATTTCAAAATAACACGCTTAACGAGATCTGGGTATTTGATCTGAGTCTGGCCACTAGCCTATACGCACTAACCAACTACGCGGGAACAGTTATGGGCACTCGACGTCGTGGTATCAGCCGAAGCCTTCTTGACATTAGCGACTGAGCGGCGCGTGCCGGGTTGGACTGGAATGCCTGCTCTTGTATAAGGGAGGCTAGGTCTGCTCGCTGGCCGCGTACGCAACATGCAGGTGTGCAATGGGCGATGGGCCCAGACCCCTGCGCCATAGGATTTAGACCGGCGTGCTGACCTCTCTGTTATGCCTAGGTAGGGCTGCGATGTGTTGATCTTCCGAGGCTGGGCATGATCCAGAAAATTGTGTCCGGACAAAGGGGATCGAGCGTGTTGGTAAATGTGGTGCACCCCTACAGGGAAGTTGATCTATTTGAATAGCCGTGTCCCTCGGTAAAAGGACGACCCGGAGTTGTACCTTGAACTTATGAAAACTAGAACCGGATACTTAATAAAACACACCCTTCCAAGTGCCAGATACAACCGGTGATCGCTCTCTCACAGGGCGACGAGGGGAGGATCACTGGGTAGGATTATGCTATGCGATGTTACTTGGTGAACTTACCATCTACTCTCTTCTTCTACTGCAAGATGGAGGTTAACAGAAGCATAGTCTTCGATAGGACTAGCTATCCCCCTCTTATTCCGGCATTCTGCAGTTCAATCCATATATGCTACCCCTTTTCCATTTGATACCAATGCATGCATATGTAGTGTCGCTCCTTGCTTGTGAGTACTTTGGATGAGTACTCGCGGTTGCTTTGCTCCCCCTTTTCCCCCTTTTTATACCCGATTGCTGTGACCAGACGATGGAGTCTAGGAGCCAGATGCCACCGTCGACGACGACCCCTACTACACTGGAGGTGCCTACTACTACGTGCAGGCCGCTGACGGCGTCCAGGAGTAGTTTAGGAGGATCCCAGGCAGGAGGCATGTGCCTCTTTCGATATCTATCCCAGTTTGTGCTAGCCTTCTTAAGGCAAACATGTATAACTTATGTCTGTACTCAGATATTGTTGCTTCCGCTGACTCGTCTATGATCGAGCTTTTGTATTCGAGCCCTCGAGGCCCCTGGCTTGTAATATGATGCTTGTGTGACTTATTTTATTTGTAGAGTTGTGTTGTGATATCTTCCCGTGAGTCCCTGATCTTGATCATACACGTTTGCGTGTATGATTAGTGTACGGTCAAATCGATGGCTCACAAGTTGGTATCAGAGCCGACTGCCTGTAGGAATCCCCCTTCCAAACTCCTTGGCCGAAGTTGAGTCTAGTCATTGCAAAACTTTTAACTAACATGGTTGTGCGGCTTACGGGCCCACATCGCCATTGGGTGGTATTATGATCTTTTATTCCTCATTTATACTCTGGGACTCTGATCTCTCTTCTATTCGGGTTAAAAGATTTTGCTAACTCTAACTCTAGGTTATCGTAATTACTTCCTTCCGGAGAGCCCCTTATTATAGATGATCGCCTACTGCACCAGAAGATTCAGAAGATACTCTCCGAAGTTATCCCGAGAACTTGTGCTCATTGCGTTTGTAATTCCCTTCCACCGTCAACCCCTATAGATAACTACATGCACTTGTCATTCTTACCTTAGTTCCCAGTTGCTCTTGTTATTACAAGATACCCCTAAATACTCGTTGTTGTTCCGAGAATCCTTGTGCCTACTGCCTTGCAGTTCCTTGTCACCTGAATACGCCTACAAATTAATCCTCACACACACCGAGGATTTGTTTCTTCCCAGTTGTTCATGTGTTCCACAAAAGCCTTCAAAATCCCATTCGATCTTCCGAAAATCCTGAGCAGCCTATTGCTCTTAAAATTATTGTTGGCTTGCACTATGGTTAAACCCATAAGTCTCGTAATTTTATTGGCATCCCTTGTCATTATCATTTTGAGTCTATTGATTCAATATGTTGTGAATGCTCGCAATCCTCAATCAGATCCTAGAAGTCATCCTTTTGGCTCAGACGTCGTTTTAAACATGAGCTGGATCTCGACCAATCAAGTTGCCATCGATTGTAAGCTTAATGATATTCCACTTATCCATCCCTAATCAGAGCATTGCTTCTGATCCCTTGTCTTGGAATTCATAATTCCTTTGCATTTGATCTTTGAGTTAGTTGTTTCTATAATCTGATCTCATTGCCTTCTTTCTTCCTCTGGTTGAGTATCGAGGCTCACATCAGATCCCTTGTGGACCACCAGACCCTTTGTCGGATTTTATACAACAACTTCCTTCATATTCAATAAGCTTGTGAGCCTTTCCTTGGATACATAATGCCTTTGGTAAATTGTATCATCTGCTTTCTCAAGCATGCCCTACTATCGAGTTTGTGTTCTTTATTCTTGAAATTTGTGGTATATGCTCCTAATATGCCCCGATGGGTTGAACCTATGCCTTCCTTAATCTATGTGAACCCAAAATATTTCACGGGTCATACCTATCTGGTATTGCACCAGGTAAAACTTTCAACAACTGATGCCATTTTCGAAAAGCGAGAGGTGAATGGAAGGTTATACATTGAAGAAGTGGGAGTCGACCTTGAACTTTGTGTTCATGCCCATGGACACGATGTATACCTTATCATGGGAGCTTCTCTTAAAATAAGTATCCCCTTGTTATAAGTTCATCTTGTATCTGTGGACGTGGTTCCGACCATGTTTCTCCTTGATTCCATTTCTCGTGCAAGTTTGAGCACTTGTCTCTAGCAAGGCAATACCCTAGTCCAACCTCTACTTTGATCTGTCGTCGATTATTACCCCTGGTATCTCGAGATTATCATGGAACTACATAACTTCTTATGAGTTCTTCATCAAGTGCTACGTTCTCACTGATTCCAATTTTTCACGGGCTCTAAGTTATTAAACACTCAAAGACACCGAAACTGACTCGAGTCCACACCGCAATTAAACAACTCTTGGTAACCTTCATTACTTACAAGTTTGAACTCGATCACGTCATTCCTAGCATGCTTGGTTATATCATTATTGTGCTAAATTTTAGCTGTGCTACATGGTCCTTCTTCCTGGAGCACAATTTTCGATGATGAGTTAACCTTACGTCGATCTTCCTTGTCGTATCATTTCGCCTTGAACAACAAGATTGATTTTGAGTTTGTGTCGTACCCTTGGTCCCAATAATTTTTCGGTTCATCATTCCTTTGACTTGATGTCATCGCCGATCAGTTACATCTTCTTGAAACTTCTCGACAAATGTGACATGATCATCATCAACATTCTGAGGTCTTCCAAGATATCTATCGAATTCTTGATGAGAAATAGCATCCTTTGCCCATGATGATTTAGGTTATCATCCACAACATTATTGCATTCCCTCCAACACAAAACTTGTTCCTGTTTTGTGTTGTACCTTGAGTTCCTTGCTATCCAACTTATGTTATGTTCTACCACAGAGTATTACCATCTTTGATGTCAAGAATGTTGTGAGGATTGCTCCACCTCTTAAGAATTCTTGCTATAATGATACTTCTCACCATCACCATTCTTTCTTGGTCCTCGTGTTGATTCCAACTGGGGTACCCACAAGTGAATGGTGTTGTTTGGATTTTGCACTTCAAGCAACCCTATTGCTTTGAAGTTAATGATCGATAATTCATTCTTAGCCTATCGGTTGCTGGACCACCATTCTAACGTTGATCATGCTACTATAAGCCCACATATCGGGTGCACCTTTTCAACCAATGTTTAATTGTGTATGTTTTCCTCGAGCATACGTCATTATATTATTTGATCTGACTAATGTTATCTCCTTGTTCACATAGTTGTGGAAATCCATCCTTTTGGAAATCTTGAGGAATTGTCGCTGAGTCCATCAGCCACCTCCTCGTCCTCTCCTTGGTTAATTTATGAACTCTTGTTTTGGAACTCACTTCCATAGTTCATTTCCCAAGAATCTTACAATGACATCTCGTCAATTTGTGTTGCACCTTTTCTTCTCAGGCATCCTGAGTTGGAGGTATTTTGACACCAATCAGATCTGAATCTCGGTCAGATATGATGGTTGGAACATATTTCCAAGAGTTATATCATTGGTCTTTATATGAACCGATAAGGTGATGTCATGCCTAGCACACCTGGCCGGAGGACCTATCGTTATAGTTTCCTTTTTAGTAAGGTTAACCATTCTTCCATGGGGAAATTGTAAGACTTATTCTATGAGTTGTTCCCGATGGATCCCTTGTGTATCCAAAATCCGACCTTTGCTTGAAGACCATGTCAATGCTATCTTGAAGCATGTCTATGGTATTCTGATTTTCAACAAGAACATTTGAAGCTCAATGCTAAATGTTTCCTGCTCATTTATCCAAACACTGTTGTATGGGTAATGTCATAAAATTTCTCGCCCCTTGCCTAAATGGTTTTCTGCTTTCTATCTTGTCATGGATATCTGATGACCCACAAGTATAGGGGATCTATCGTAGTCCTTTCGATAAGTAAGAGTGTCGAACCCAACGAGGAGTAGAAGGAAATGATAAGCGGTTCTCAGCAAGGTATTCTATACAAGTACTGAAATAAGTGGTAACAGATAGTTTTGTGATAAGAAAAGTAAATAAAGTGCAACAAGGTGGCCCTATCCTTTTTGTAGCGAAGGATAAGCCTGGACAAACTCTTATATAAGGAAAAGCGCTCCCGAGGACACATGGGAATATCGTCAAGCTAGTTTTCATCACATTCATATGATTCACGTTCGGTACTTTGATACTTTGACATGTGGGTGGACCGGTGCTTGGGTGTTGTTCTTACTTGAACAAGCATCCCACTTATGATTAACCTCTATGGCAAGCATCTGCAACTACAACAAAAGTATTAAGGTAAACCTAACCATAGCATGAAACATATGGATCCAAATCAGCCCCTTACGAAGCAACGCATAAACTAGGGTTTAAGCTTCTGTCACTCTAGCAACCCATCATCTACTTATTACTTCCCAATGCCTTCCTCTAGGCCCAAATAATGGTGAAGTGTTATGTAGTCGACGTTCACATAACACCACTAGACCCTAGACAACATACATCTCATCAAAATATCGAATGAATACCAAATTCACATGACTACTAATAGCAAGACTTCTCCCTTGTCCTCAGGAACAAACGTAACTACTCGCAAAGCATATTCATATTCATAATCAGAGGGGTAATAATATGCATAAAGGATCTGAACATATGATCTTCCACCAATTAAACCAACTAGCATCAACTACAAGGAGTAATTAACACTACTAGCAACCTACTAGCACCAATCCCGGACTTGGAGACAAGAATTAGATACAAGAGATGAACTAGGGTTTTGAGATGAGATGGTGCTGATGAAGATGTTGATGGAGATTGCCCTCTCCCGATGAGAGGAGCGTTGGTGATGACGATGGAAATGATTTCCCCCTCCGGGAGAGAAGTTTCCCCGGCAGAACAGCTCTGCCGGAGCCCTAGATTGGTTCCGCCAAGGTTCCGCCTCGTGGCGGCGGAGTTTCATCCCGAAAGGTTGCTTCTGGGTTTTTTTCTCACGAAAGACTTCATATAGCAGAAGATGGTCATCGGAGAGCCACCAGGGGGCCCACGAGGTAGGGGGTGCGCCCTAGGGGGGCGTGCCCCCCACCCTCGTGGACAGGGTGTGGGCCCCCTGGTCTTCATCTTTGGCGAGGATTTTTCATTATTTATTATAAGGTATTCCGTGGAGTTTCAGGACTTTTGGAGTTGCGCAGAATAGGTCTCTAATATTTGCTCCTTTTCCAGCCCTGAATTCCAGCTGCTGGCATTCTCCCTCTTTATGTAAACCTTATAAAATAAGAGAGAATAGCCATAAGTATTGTGACATAATGTGAAATAACATCCCATAATGCAATAAATATCGATATAAAAGCATGATGCAAAATGGACGTATCAACTCCCCCAAGCTTAGACCTCGCTTGTCCTCAAGCGAAAGCCGATAACCATAAATATGTCCCCATGTTTAGAGGTAGAGTTGTCGATAAAAATAAAATACGGACATGAAGGCATCATGATTATTCTCATAACAGCAACATATATTGATATTGTCATATGATTACTTATGTTCAAGTGATGATCTATTCACAATGCAAAAGTATGAATCAGAAACCTTATTGAGAACCAACAAACTATAACCTCAGTCATTGAAGCAATTACAATTTATCATAACATCGGAAAGAGTCTATGTCAGAGGTAAAAAGCAAGTCCACATACTCAACTATCATCTAGTCCTTCATAATTGCTAACACTCACGCAATACTTGTGGTTACGGAGTTTTAATCGGACACAGAGAAAGATAGGGGCTTATAGTTTCGCCCCACAACCTTTTACCTCGAGGGTAATGTCAACAATAATAACTCATGCCCCCCTACATCCAATTAGATATATATATATCAAGTTCTTTCCAACATGCTGGGCTTGCCAAAGGATAAAATGAAAAAGGGAGAGGTGAAGATCACCATGACACTTGCATAAGGTAGAAGATAATAATAAAAGATAGGCCCTTCGCAGAGGGAAGCAGAGGTTGCCATGCGCTTTTATGGTTGGATGCACAAAATCTTAATGCGAAAGAACGTCACTTTATATTGCCCCTTGTGATATGAACCTTTATTATGCAGTCCGTCGCTTTTATTACTTCCACATCACAAGATCGTATAAAGCTTATTTCTCCCACACTAATCATACATATTTAGAGCAATTTTTATTGCTTTGCACCGATGACAACTTACTTGAAGGATCTTACTCAATCCATAGGTAGATATGGTGGACTCTCATGGCAAAACTGGTTTAAGGGTATTTGGAAGCACAAGTAGTATCTCTACTTGGTGCTGAGAATTTGGCTAGCATGAGGGGGAAAGGCAAGCTCAACATGTTGGATGATCCATGACAACATACTTTATCTCAGATATAAGAAAACATAACCCATTACGTTGTCTTCCTTGTCCAACATCAACTCTTTAGCATGTCATATTTTGATGAGTGCTCCCAATCATAAAAGATGTCAATAATAGTATATTTATATGTGAAACCTCTCTTTCCTTATTACTTCCTATTAATTGCAACGATGACCAAAGCTATGTCTGCCAACTCCCAACAACTTTTAATCGTCACACTCTTTCTATGTGAAGTCATTACTATCAATAAGATCAATATGATCTCTTTGTTTCTTCTTATTCTTTTTCTCTTTTCTTTTGTTCACCCAAGATCATAGCAAGAAAATCAAGCCCTTGACTCAACACTAATCTTTATTATATAGCTCACGGGCTTGATTAAATAGAGAAATCATAAGGCAAAACTCAAAACTAGATCATGCCATAAACTTTATTCTACTAGATCAAAATACTACTAATAGGATCGAACTAAGGAAAACGGTAAAGATAGGAGTTGTGATTGTGATACGATACCGGGGCACGTCCCCCAAGCTTGGCAGTTGCCAAGGGGAGTGCCCATACCCATGTGATTATATCTCCTTGGTTGGTGAAGAAGGTGGAGGTGTTGTTGACTTAGTTGATGGCATAGACTTCTCCCTTAATTTACGCTTGAGGGTGGCATTTTGATCCCTCAGATCATCAATCTCCCACTCCAGGGTTAATATCTTTTTGCATAGGTCCTGCTTATTTTCCTACAAGAGACGAAAAGGGATAAACTTGAATTTTGGTTTCTTTACCCTATCAGGGAGACTTGACTTTTTGAACTCCACATGCATATCCCCAGGTTGAGGTAATGGGGCTTCATCTTCATCTGAACTCGTCTCCTCCTTCCCATTGGGTTCATAGTCCTCTTCTTCCTCCGTGGTCCAACCATCGTGCTCCACATCTCCATAGACCTTAGGATTAGCTAAGTAATCATCCACATAGCTTTCTCCTTCCGAATCCTGGGAAGACATGTTGATCTAATCTGCAGCAGGACAGCTCGAAACAAAAACAGAGGATAATTGCGTGATACGGGAGTCAAAACCTTCGGGAGAATATATAGTGAATTTTTACCGACCAAAATACGTATCGTGCAAGAAAACGGAGTCTGGAAGGCACACGAGGTGCTCACGAGGTAGGGGGCGCGCCCTCCACCCTCGTGGGGCCCTCGTGTCCTTCCCGGACTGCTACTTAATTTTCCCTTTTTCTAAATATTCCAAAACAGAGAAATATTGCCTTAAAAACTGTTTTGGAATCGGTTTACTTACCGTACCACATACCTATTCCTTTTCGAAGTCTGAAACATTCTGGAAAGTGTCCCTTATGTATTCCTCCAAGGTTACAGTTTCAATAATATTGGTTTCAACATTTATGGGATTACCTGAGATATAATGTTTGATTCTTTGACCGTTTACCACCTCCGGATTTGTGCCTTCGAAGTTGTTGATTTTTATGGCACCGGAACGATAGACCTCCTCGATAACATAGGGGCCTTCCCATTTAGAGAGAAGTTTTCCTGCAAAAAATCTTAAACGAGAGTTGTATAGCAATACATAATCACCTACATTAAACTCACGCTTTTGTATCCTTTTGTCATGCCATCTTTTAACCTTTTCTTTAAACAACTTGGCATTTTCATAAGCTTGGGTTTTCCATTCATCAAGTGAGCTAATATCAAATAACCTCTTTTCACTGGCAAGTTTGAAATCATAGTTGAGCTCTTTAATAGCCCAATATGCCTTATGTTCTAGTTCGAGAGGTAAGTGACATGCTTTTCCATATACCATTTTATACGGAGACATACCCATAGGATTTTTATATGCAGTTCTATAGGCCCATAATGCATCATCAAGTTTCTTGGACCAATTCTTTCTAGACCTATTGATAGTCTTTTGCAAAATTAATTTGAGTTCTCTATTACTCAATTCTACTTGACCACTAGACTGTGGGTGATACGGAGATGCAATTCTATGATTGACGTCATATTTAGCAAGCATTTTACAGAAAGCACCATGAATAAAATGTGAACCACCATCAGTCATTAAATATCTAGGGACTCCAAACCTCGGAAAAATAACTTCTTTAAGCATTTTAATAGAAGTGTTATGATCAGCACTACTAGTTGGAATAGCTTCTACCCACTTAGTAACGTAATCAATAGCAACTAAAATATGTGTATATCCATTAGAGGCAGGAAAAGGTCCCATATAATCAAAGCCCCAAACATCAAACGGTTCAATAACAAGTGAATAATTCATAGGCATTACTTGACGTCTACTAATATTGCCAATTCTTTTACATTCATCACAAGATAGGACAAACTTACGGGCATCCTTGAAGAGAGTAGGCCAATAAAAACCGGATTGCAATACCTTATGTGCAGTTCTATCACCCGCGTGGTGTCCTCCATAAGTTTCGGAGTGGCACTTGCGTAGGATCTGTTCCTGTTCATGCTCAGGTACACAACATCTAATAACACCATCTACTCCTTCTTTATAAAGATGTGGGTCATCCCAAAAGTGATGTCTCAAATCATAGAAGAACTTTTTATTTTGTTGGTATGTGAAGCTAGGTGGTATGAATTTAGCAACAATGTAATTAGCATAATCAGCATACCAAGGAGTACTACGAGAAGTACTTATGACATTTAATTGTTCATCAGGAAAGCTATCATCAATAGGTAGTGGGTCATCAAGAACATTCTCTAACCTAGATAAGTTGTTTGCAACGGGGTTCTCAGCTCCTCTTCTATCAACAATATGCAAATCAAATTCTTGTAGCAAGAGAACCCATCTAATAAGTCTACGTTTAGCATCTTTCTTCTCCATAAGATATTTAATAGCAGCATGATCAGTGTGGATAGTTACTTTAGAATCAACAATATAAGGTCTGAACTTATCACAAGCAAATACAACTGCTAAAAGTTCTTTTTCAGTAGTAGCATAATTTCTTTGAGCATTGTCTAGAGTCTTACTGGCATAATGGATAACATTTAATTTCTTATCAACTCTTTGCCCTAGAACAGCACCTACAGCATAATCGCTAGCATCACACATAATTTCAAAGGGTAAATTCCAATCAGGTGGCTGAACAATAGGTGCAGAGACTAATGCTTTCTTAAGTATTTCAAATGCTTCTACACAATCATCATCAAAGACAAATGGTATATATTTTTGTAATAAATTAGTCAGTGGCCGAGAAATTTTTGAGAAGTCCTTAATGAACCTCCTATAAAATCTGGGGTGACCAAGGAAACTTCTTATACCTTTGATGTCCTTGGGACACGGCATCTTTTCAATAGCATCAACCTTGGCTTTATCAACTTCAATACCTCTTTCAGAAACTTTATGCCCCAATACAATACCATCATTAACCATAAAGTGGCACTTTTCCCAATTCAAGACAAGATTAGTTTCTTCACATCTCTGCAAAACTCGATCAAGATTGCTCAAGCAAACATCAAAAGAAGATCCATAGACGGAAAAGTCGTCAATGAAAACCTCACAAATCTTTTCACAAAAGTCAGAGAATATAGCCATCATGCATCTTTGAAAGGTAGCAGGTGCATTACATAAACCAAAAGGCATACGTCTATAAGCAAAAGTACCAAAAGGGCATGTAAAAGTAGTCTTTGATTGATCCTTAGCCGACACAGGTATTTGAGAGAAACCAGAATAACCATCTAGAAAGCGGTAGTAAGTATGTTTGCATAATCTTTCTAGCATTTGATCGATAAAAGGTAAGGGGTAATGATCTTTCTTAGTAGCCTTATTTAATTTGCGGAAATCAATTACCATCCTATAACCTGTAATAATTCTTTGTGGAATCAATTCATCTTTATCATTAGGAACAACAGTAATACCTCCCTTCTTAGGGACACAACGAACAGGACTTACCCACTCACTATCAGCAACGGGATAAATTATACTGCCTCCAGAAGCTTTAGTATTTCCTTTCTTACCACTTCTTTCATTTTAGGATTCAGACGTCGTTGAGGATCACGAACTGGTTTGGCATCTGCTTCCAAATTTATTTTATGTTGACATAGAGTGGGACTAATGCCCTTAAGATCATCAAGAGTATATCCAATAGCAGCACAGTGCTTCTTCAGAGTTTTCAATAATCTTTCTTCTTCATGCTCTGAAAGGTTAGCACTAATAGTAACAGGATATATATTCTTTTCATCAAGATAAGCATATTTAAGATTATCAGGCAACAGTTTAAGCTCAAACACGGGATCACCCTTAGGTGGAGGGGGACCCCTAGGATTTCAACAGGCAAATTGTGTTTCAGAATAGGTTCCTGTTTAAAGAATACTTCATCTATTTCCCTTGTTTCATTCTCATGGTCTAGCAAATATTGTTCTAAAGGATCACTAGGAGGTACGGCAATAGAAGCAAGACCAATAATTTCATCCTTACTAGGCAATTCTTCTTCACGGTGTTGTTTACTAAATTTACAGAAATTAAACTCATGAGTCATATCATCTAAGCCGACAGTAACAACATCCCTTGTGCAATCTATGGTAGCATTAACAGTATTCAAGAAGGGTCTACCAAATATAATGGGACAAAAGCTATCTTGTGGGGAACCAAGAATAAGAAAATCAGCAGGATATTTAGTTTTCCCACACAAGACTTCAACTTCTCTAACAATTCCCATTGGTGAAATAGTATCTCTATTAGCAAGTTTAATAGTGACATCAATTTCTTCTAACTCAACAGGTGCAATGTCATGCATAATTTCTTTTATAAGTCAATAGGTATTGCACTAGCACTAGCACCCATATCACATAAGCCATGATAACAATGATCTCCTATTTTAACAGAAATAACAGGCATGCCTACCATAGGTCTAGGTTTATCTATATCACGGGGTTTAGCAATTCTAGCAGTTTCATTACAGAAGTAAATAACATGCCCATCTATATTATCAGACAAGAGATCTTTAACAATAGCAATATTAGGTTCAACTTTAACTTGCTCAGGAGGTGTATATGTTTTAATATTGCTTTTACGAACCACAGTTGAAGCTTTAGCATGATCCTTTATCCTAACAGGGAAAGGTGGTTTCTCAACATAACAAGTAGGAACAATAGGATCATTATAAGTGACAGTCTTTTCTTCAACTTTAATAGGTGCAGCTACTTTTACTTCTATGGGAGGATGATATTTAAGCCACTTCTCCTTAGGGAGATCAACATAAGTAGCAAAAGATTCACAGAAAGAAGCTACTATCTCAGAATCAAGTCCATATTTAGTGCTAAACTACGGAAAATATCAGTATCCATAAAAGATTTAACACAATCAAACTTAGGTGTCATACCTGACTCCTTACCTTCGTCGAGATCCCAATCTTCAGAGTTGCGTTTAATTCTATCCAATAAATCCCATCTAAATCCAATAGTCTTCATCATAAAAGAACCAGCACAAGAAGTATCGAGCATGGTGCGATTATTTTTCAGAAAGCCGAGCATAAATTTTTTGAAGAATTGTTTCTCTTGGGAGCTCATGATTGGGGCATGAATATAACATTGATTTAAGCCTCCCCCAAGCTTTGAGAGATTCTTTCTCCTTCGCGAGGCCAAAAATTATATATATAATTGCGGTCACGATGAACAAGATGCATAGGGTAATACTTTTGATGAAATTCCAATTTCAATCTTCTATAGTTCCATGATCTCGTATCATCACAAAGCCTATACCATGTCAATGCGTCTCCCTTCAAAGATAAAGGGAAGACCTTCTTCTTAGCAACATCATCGGGTATACCTGCAAGCTTAAATAAACCGCAAACTTCATCCACATATATTAGGTGTTCATCAGGATGCTTTGTTCCATCTCCTGTAAAAGGATTAGCTAGCAGTTTTTCTATCATACCCGAAGGATACTCATAAGGAATTTCATTTTCAATAGGTTCAGTAGGTTGAGGAGAAACTCTTTGCTCTACTGGTCGGGGTGAAGATACCCCGAACAAGCCCCTCAGAGGATTACTTTCCATAGTAACAAGTGACAGTAAATTTCAGCACACTATATAAAATTTTCCTTACCAAATTCCACCTACCAAAGGCGCTTCACTCCCCGGCAACAGCGCCAGAAAAGAGTCTTGATGACCCAAAAGTATAGGGGATCTATCGTAGTCCTTTCGATAAGTAAGAGTGTCGAACCCAACGAGGAGCAGAAGGAAATGATAAGCGGTTTTCAGCAAGGTATTCTCTGCAAGTACTGAAATAAGTGGTAACAGATAGTTTTGTGATAAGATAATTTGTAATGAGCAATAGGTAACAAAAGTAAATAAAGTGCAGCAAGGTGGCCCAATCCTTTTTGTAGCAAAGGACAAGCCTGGACAAACTCTTATATAAGGAAAAGCGCTCCCGAGGACACATGGGAATATCGTCAAGCTAGTTTTCATCACATTCATATGATTCGCGTTCGGTACTTTGATAATTTGACATGTGGGTGGACCGGTGCTTGGGTGCTGTTCTTACTTGAACAAGCATCCCACTTATGATTAACCTCTATTGCAAGCATCGGCAACTACAACAAAAGTATTAAGGTAAACCTAACCATAGCATGAAACATATGGATCCAAATCAGCCCCTTACGAAGCAACGCATATACTAGGGTTTAAGCTTCTGTCACTCTAGCAACCCATCATCTATTTATTACTTCCCAATGCCTTCCTCTAGGCCCAAATAAAGGTGAAGTGTTATGTAGTCGATGTTCACATAACACCACTAGAGGCTAGACAACATACATGTCATCAAAATATCGAACGAATACCAAATTCACATGACTACTAATAGCAAGACTTCTCCCTTGTCCTCAGGAACAAACGTAACTACTCACAAAGCATATTCATGTTCATAATCAGAGGGGTAATAATATGCATAAAGGATCTGAACATATGATCTTCCACCAATTAAACCAACTAGCATCAACTACAAGGAGTAATTAACACTACTAGCAACCTACTAGCACCAATCCTGGACTTGGAGACAAGAATTGGATACAAGAGCTGAACTAGGGTTTTGAGATGAGATGGTGCTGATGAAGGTGTTGATGGAGATTGCCCTCTCCCGATGAGAGGAGCGTTGGTGATGACGATGGTGATGATTTCCCCCTTCGGGAGAGAAGTTTCCCCAGCAGAACAGCTCTGCCGGAGCCCTAGATTGGTTCTGCCAAGGTTCCGCCTCGTGGCGGAGGAGTTTCATCCCGAAAGGTTGCTTCTGGGTTTTTTTCTTGACGAAAGACTTCATATAGCAGAACCTTGCCTATTGGTCCGCCTCATTTCAACGAGCAGGGAAATGGTTCTCTTCGTCCCTCGCCCTTGGTACCAACGTTGTTGCCAACATAACTGACATGCTATCCTCTGACATACCTTTCTATCTTGATCGTGCACCTATTAGCGCTTTCCTGCTTTCAACCCACATGGTGGGCCCATAACCCATAGGCCCCAGGATCGAAACCTGACTCTCCTGTACACCCTGTTGCCAGAATTATTCCTAGAGCTTGACTTCGTATGTAATTCACGGGCCACCTGCCTAGTGATCTATTCTGGTATTAGATGCAATACTTATTCCCATTGCTCTGAACCCCTTTCACATTTCGTATCAGGCAATGAACGGTTGCCTATGCGCTTGAAACTTCTACTTTGCACCTTCTTACCTTGCTCTCGATAATTTCTTAAGTTTCAATTCGAGAGTTACCTTTCGCCACATCCCCCGATATTATCTACCAGATAGACAACCTTGTAGAGGTCCGTTCTCCTGGAATACCCCCCTTATTATTTCGTAAGTATGATGGAGTTCCCGAAGAAAGGACGACAACTTCATCATGATGCATTGGTGCATAGGTATGAAGAAATCAACGCTATGGATCGACCTCTTTGAGAATAGCAACCAAGATCGATAAGATTCGTTAGAATTTCGTAACCAGACCTTTCCCCCTTATCCCACCTCTTAAATCTCAGGACGAGATTTCTTGTAGTGGAGGAGATTTGTAACACCCCGGTAGTCAATCTACAGTAATCACACACTAATGGTGCGATGTCATCACATTTAATTTTTCTAAACCTCACTTTGATCCTAACCCGATTCAAATTCAAATTTAAAGTAAAGTCAAATAATTAAAATTTTAATAAGGTAAATTAAAAATGTAGGTTGGGTTGAAAATATTTACTAGCTAATTTTCATGTAAGAGTTAACATTTTCCAAAGTATATAAGTGCCCCTAAAGATTTTTGAAACTGGCCCATAAGCTTTTTATTGAAATAATGTGATTTAAATAAATAGGTAAAATATTCAAAATTAGTTGAAACTTGTTGGACTATCCCAAAATACTGTCTAGAATTGATGTGATACTTTGCACATTTAACTGAAATCATTTAGTACCTAAACTAAATACAAAACAATAGTTAAAGTAGAAAACGGAAAAAAAGTAAAAAGTAAAAGAACCCCCATGGCCAAATGGGCCTCAGCCCAGCCGGCTGGCCACAGCCACCCCAGGCAGGCCAGGCCAGCCCCCCACCAGCTGCCTAACCCTAGGCCTCACCCACTCTCTCCCGCATGATCCCCACTCTCCACCATTCCCTCCCTACGCTGTCAGCCACAACGCGCGTACACACACACTCACGCCGACGCACGAAGGATGGCTCCCCTGTTCGACCCCTCCTCCCACACGCCCGCGCCCGATGCAAGCCGCCGCCAGCGCCACACTCCTCCGTGTCCCTCCTCTCCCTCGCGCGGCGCCCGCCTGGAGTCGCGGCCTCGCCTTGTCGTCGTCCGACGCCTCCCGTCAGAGCCACCTCGCCGGACCGCTCCGCCGTCGCCCCCTCAACTTGGCTCCAACGAGCCTCGCCGCCCGATCCCCTGCACCGCCTGTGAGCATCGGCCCTCACCTTCCCCCCCCCCCTCTGCTCCCGTCGTCGATTCCGGCTCCGCCCGAGCGTCCAGCGCTCCGTCTAACCCCCCTGTTGCGCACTCGCGCGCGCCTCCACCGTTACTGCTGCACTTGCCGCTGCTGTGCCCACGCCCCTCCTGGCGAGCCTCGTCGCCGTTCCTACTACTACCGTGGTTTGCGGCGCGACGTGATAACCCACAAGTATAGGGGATCGCAACAGTTTTCGATAAGTAAGAGTGTCGAACCCAACGAGGAGCTAAAGGTAGAACAAATATTCCCTCAAGTTCTATCGACCACTGATACAACTCTACGCACGCTTGACATTCGCTTTACATAGAACAAGTATGAAACTAGAAGTACTTTGTAGGTGTTGTTGGGTAGGTTTGCAAGATAATAAAGAGTACGTAAATAAAAAGTAGGGGCTGTTTAGATAAAGAAACAATAAAGTAATTATAGCGAGTGTGGAAAATTGGTGGTAGGAGTTGCGAAATTGTCCCTAAGCAATTGACTACTTTACTAGACCGATAGCAAGTATTATGTGGGAGAGGCCACTGCTAGCATGTCATCCCTGACTTGGAATTCTATGCACTTATGATTGGAACTATTAGCAAGCATCCGCAACTACTAATGTTCATTAAGGTAAAACCCAACCATAACATTAAGATATATTGGTCCCCCTTCAATCCCGTATGCATCAATTTCTATGCTAGGTTGAAGCTTCTGTCACTCTTTCCCTCCAATACATAGTCATATCAACATAAAACTAACCCTAGGGGGTGATCCACGCGCGCGCTCATATGATGGGCACCAAAGGACAGCAACATAACCACAAGCAAATTAAATCAATCATAGCAATTCATCAACCACCGATAGGACAACAAAAATCTACTCAGACATCATAGGATGGCAACACATCATTGGATAATAATATGAAGCATAAAGCACCATGTTCAAGTAGAGGGTACAGCGGGTTGCGGGAGAGTGGACCGCTGTAGATAGAGGGGGGAAGGTGATGGAGATGTTGGTGAAGATGGCGGAGGTGTTGGTGTAGATCGCGGTGATGATGATGGCCCCCGGTGGCACTCCGGTGCCACCGGAAGCGAGGGGGAGAGAGCCCCCCTCCTTCTTCTTCTTCCTTGACCTCCTCCCTAGATGGTAGAAGGGTTTCCCCTCTGGTCCTTGGCCTCCATGGCGTGGGAGGGGCGAGAGCCCCTCCGAGATTGGATCTGTCTCTCTGTCTCTCTCTGTTTCTGCGTTCTTGGATTCTTCCCTTTCACTGTTTCTTATATTCCCGGAGATCCGTAACTCTGATTGGGCTGAAATTTTGACACGATATCTATCCGGAAATTAGCTTTCTTGCGGCGAAAGAAGGGCATCAGCCGCCTTACGGGGTGGCCACGAGGGTCAGGGGCGCGCCTGCCTCCCTAGGGGGCGCCCCCTACCTCGTGGGTCACTCGAGCATCGTCTCGCGTGGATTTTTCTTCCCAAAAATCATGTATATTCCAAAAAAATCTCCGTCAATTTATATTCTGTTTGGACTCCGTTTGATATGGATATTCTGTGAAACAAAAAACATGCAACAAACAAGAACTGGCACTGGGCACTGGATCAATATGTTAGTCCCAAAAATAGTATAAAAAGTTGCCAAAAAGTATATGAAAGTTGAATAATATTGGCATGGAACAATCAAAAATTATAGATACGATGGAGACGTATCAGCATCCCCAAGCTTAATTCCTGCTCGTCCTCGAGTAGGTAAATGATAAAAAAGATAATTTTTGATGTGGAATGTTACCTAGCATAATCTTTATCACATATCTAATCATGGCATGAATATTAAGACATGAGTGATTCAAAGCAATAATCTATCCTTTGACATAAAGACAATAATATTTCAAGCATACCAACCAAGCAATTATGTCTTATTGAAATAACATAGCCAAAGAAAGCTCATCCCTACAAAATCATATAGTCTGGCTATGCTCCATCTTCACCACACAAAGCATTCATGTCATGCACAACCCCGATGACAAGACAAGCAATTGTTTCATACTTTTGACGTTCTCAAACCTTTTCAACTTTCACACAATACATGAGCGTGAGCCATGGACATAGCACTATAGGTGGAATAGAATATGATGATGGGGGTTATGTGGAGAAGACAAAAAAGGAGAAAGTCTCACATCCACTAGGCGTATCAACGGGCTATGGAGATGCCCATTAATAGATATCAATGTGAGGAGTAGGGATTGCCATGCAACGGATGCACTAGAGCTAAAACTATATGAAAGCTCAAACTGAAACTAAGTGGGTGTGCATCCAACTTGCTTGCTCATGAAGACCTCGGGCATTTGAGGAAGACCATCATCGGAATATACAAGCCAAGTTCTATAATGAAAATTCCCACTAGTATATGAAAGTGATAACTCAAGAGACTCTCTATATGAAGAACATGGTGCTACTTTGAAGCACAAGTGTGGAAAAAGGATAGTAGCACTGCCCCTTCTCTCTTTTTCTCTCATTTTTTTTATTTTCTTTTTTTATTATATTTTTGGTGGGGTTCTTTGGCCTCTTTTTTTATTTGGGCTTCTTTGGCCTCTTTTATTTTTTTGTAAAGTCCGGAGTCTCATCCCGACTTGTGGGGGGGTCACAGTATCCATCATCCCTTCCTCACTGGGGCAATGTCCTAATAATGATGATCATCACACTTTTATTTACTTACAACTCAATATTACAACTCGATACTAGAACAAAGATATGACTCTATATGAATGCCTCCGGCGGTGTACCGGGATGTGCAATGATCTAGCGTAGCAATGACATAAAAAACGGACAAGCCATGAAAACATCATGCTAGCTATCTTACGATCATGCAAAGCAATATAACAATAAATGCTCAAGTCATGTATATGATGATGATGGAAGTTGCATGGCAATATATCTCGGAATGGCTATGGAAATGCCATAATAGGTAGGTATGGTGGCTGTTTTGAGGGGGATATAAGGAGGCTTATGTGTGATAGAGCGTATCGTATCACGGGGTTTGGATGCACCGGCGGAGTTTGCACCAACTCTCGAGGTGAGAAAGGGCAATGCATGGTACCGAAGAGGCTAGCAATGATGGAAGGGTGAGAGTGTGTATAATCCATGGACTCAACGTTAGTCATAAAGAACTCACATACTTATTGCAAAAATCTATTAGTCATCGAAACAAAGTACTATACGCATGCTCCTAGGGGGATAGATTGGTAGGAAAAGACCATCGCTCGTCCCCGACCGCCACTCATAAGGAAGACAATCAATAAACACCTCATGCTCCGACTTCGTTACATAACGGTTCACCATACGTGCATGCTACGGGACTTGCAAATCTCAACACAAGTATTTCTCAATTTCACAATTACTCGACTAGCATGACTCTAATATCACCACCTATATATCGCAAAACTATGCAAGGAATCAAACATATCATATTCAGCGATCTACAAGTTTATGTAGGATTTTATGGCTAACCATCTGAATGACCAGTTCCTGTCATCTCTCTAAATAGATATAAGTGAAGCAAGAGAGTTTAATTCTTTCTACAAAAGATATGCCAGTGCTCTAACAAATATAAGTGAATCAAAAGAGCATTCTGCAAATGGCGGTTGTCTAAGTAAAGAGAAACAGGCAATCCAAACTTCAAATGATATAAGTGAAGCACATGAAGCATTCTATAAAGCCATACTCAAAAGATATAAGTGAAGTGCAATGAGCATTCTATAAATCAAACAAGGACTATCTCATACCAGCATGGTGCATAAAAAGAAAAAGAAAAACCTAAATGCAAAAGACGCTCCAAGACTTGCACATATCGCATGAACGAAACGAATCCGAAAACATACCGATATTTGTTGAAGAAAGAGGGGATGCCTCCCCAGCATCCCCAAGCTTAGACGCTTGAGTCTCCTTGAATATTTACTTGGGGTGCCTCAGGCATCCCCAAGCTTGAGCTCTTGCCTCTCTTCCTTCTTCTCACATCGAAACCTTCTCGATCATCGAACACTTCATCCACACAAAACTTCAACAGAAAACTCGGTAAGATACATTAGTATAATAGAGCAAATCACTAGCCTAAGTACTGTTGCAAACCAATTCATATTTTACTTTTTCATTTTGTCTACTGTAATATAACTTTTTCATGGCTTAATCCACTGATATAAATTGATAGTTTCATCAAAACAAGCAAACTATGCATCAAAAACAGAATCTGTCTAAAACAGAACAGTCTCTAACAATCTGAACATTCACCATACTTCTGATACTTGACAAATTCTGCCAAAATTAGGAAAAATAAACAATTTGTATAGGAAGACAGTGCAAAAAGAATCAGAACCATTTGACGTTCCAGCTAAAAATGTAAAATCGCGCACTACAGCCAAAGTTTCTGTCCTGCACCGTGCAAAGCATCAAGCAAATGTAAACATCCTAAAGGCAAACCTTGGCACATTATTTTTATTTCTAAACTTTATAAAAGCACACAACAGAAATAAATGACTCTCTAAAACTTTCGGGTTGTCTCCCTGGCAGCGCTTTCTTTAAAGCCATTAAGCTAGGCATATAGTGCTCAAGTAATGAATCCACCCGGATCCCAAGGTATATCAAAGCCAATTTTAATTAGCAATGATTTGTAATTTAGTGGTGAGCACAAGGTAATATATATCATGTAATTACGAAGTCTAACTCTCTTCCTATGCATCGGCATGTCATAAAATAACAATTCATGCACACCTAGTAAAGGCCAATGCATAGTATAAACAGTTTCTTGCAATTTTATCATGTTGGAAACATAGAGAGGTGGAGATATAGTTCCTCTCTCATAATAATTACAAGTAGGAGCAGAAAGCACATGCATATTATATCTATCAAAATCATCATGTGCAACGGTAGAAGGCAACCCATCAATATAATCCTTAATAAGAGCAAACTTCTCTGATATAGTGTAGTCGGGAGAATTCAAAAAGATAATAGGACTATCATGTGTGGGTGCAATAGCAAAAATTTCATGTTTAACATAAGGAACTATAGCAAGTTCATCTCCATAAGCATAATTCATATTGGCATCTTGTCCACAAGCATAGCAAGCATCATCAAAAAGGGATATTTCAAAAGAATCAACGGGATCATAACAATCATCATAGCAATCATCCTCCGGTAAGCACGAAGGGAAATTAAACAATGTATGAGTTGAAGAGTTACTCTCATTAGAAGTTGGGCATGGGTAGCTAATCTGCTCTTCCTCCTTTTGTTCTTCGCTCTCCTCATCATCTTTTTCATCCAATGAGCTCACAGTTTCATCAATTTTTTCTTCCATAGACTCCTGCAAAATATTAGTCTCTTCTTGGACAGCGGAGTAGTACTCAATATATGGTTTAACATAGGCATTAGAAGCATAATTATCATAGCAATATTTAAATATGGCAAATTTTTCAGATTTGTGAAGAGTAGCATCATACTTTTCAATCAAAGAATCAATTTCAAAAGCACCCTTAAAAGCAACAAATTCTTCAATTTGTTGAACATCATAGTAATTATAAACACCCTTAGCATATGAAGATAAGATTCCATTATCAATAAACTCACATTGGTAGGGAAGGTGTTTCTTAGGGTTTTCAGAGCAACAAGTAAAATCATATATTTCACATAAATTCCAAGCATAGCATTGCAAACGTTGAATTTGACCCCATAATAGTTTCCCTTTTTCAGATATACGGTGCCGCACATAACAAGCATGCTCATCTAAAGATTTGCCCTCAACTAAGCTAGTTGGGGTTTCGGCACGAGCACAAAGGGATCGAAGATGATCCAAGTAATAAGCTTCAGCAGTGTGATAGATTTTGAGTGGTTCTTCAACCATTGGTTCAGTAGGTACAACTAATTTTTTTGGTATTTTGCGTTTCCTACCCATAACTAAAGATAGAAAACAACTAAGAACAGCAAATAAAAATTACTTAGTGATAAAGCAAACAAGCACACATGAGAATATTCACCCCACGCTATTCCTCCCCGGCAACGGCGCCAGAAAAAGGTCTTGATAACCCACAAGTATAGGGGATCGCAACAGTTTTCGATAAGTAAGAGTGTAGAACCCAACGAGAAGCTAAAGGTAGAACAAATATTCCCTCAAGTTCTATCAACCACCGATGCAACTCTACGCACGCTTGACGTTCGCTTTACCTAGAACAAGTATGAAACTAGAAGTACTTTGTAGGTGTTGTAGGATAGGTTTGCAAGATAATAAAGAGTACGTAAATAAAAAGTAGGGGCTGTTTAGATAAAGAAACAATAAAGTAATTATAGCGAGTGTGGAAAATTGGTGGTAGGAGTTGCGAAATTGTCCCTAAGCAATTGACTACTTTACTAGACCGATAGCAAGTATTATGTGGGAGAGGCCACTGCTAGCATGTCATCCCTGACTTGGAATTCTATGCACTTATGATTGGAACTATTAGCAAGCATCCGCAACTACTAATGTTCATTAAGGTAAAACCCAACCATAGCATTAAGATATATTGGTCCCCCTTCAATCCCGTATGCATCAATTTCTATGCTAGGTTGAAGCTTTTGTCACTCTTGCCCTCCAATACATAGTCCTATCAACATACAACTAACCCTAGGGTGTGATCCACGCGCGCGCTCATATGATGGGCACCAAAGGACAGCAACATAACCACAAGCAAATTAAATCAATCATAGCAATTCATCAACCACCGATAGGACAACAAAAATCTACTCAGACATCATAGGATGGCAACACATCATTGGATAATAATATGAAGCATAAAGCACCATGTTCAAGTAGAGGGTACAGCGGGTTGCGGGAGAGTGGACCGCTGTAGATAGAGGGGGGAAGGTGATGGAGATGTTGGTGAAGATGGCGGAGGTGTTGGTGTAGATCGCGGTGATGATGATGGCCCCCGGTGGCACTCCGGTGCCACCGGAAGCGAGGGGGAGAGAGCCCCCCTCCTTCTTCTTCTTCCTTGACCTCCTCCCTAGAAGGGAGAAGGGTTTCCCCTCTGGTCCTTGGCCTCCATGGCGTGGGAGGGGCGAGAGCCCCTCCGAGATTGGATCTGTCTCTCTGTCTCTCTCTGTTTCTGCGTTCTCGGATTCTTCCGTTTCACCGTTTCTTATATTCCCGGAGATCCGTAACTCTGATTGGGCTGAAATTTTGACACGATCTCTATCCGGAAATTAGCTTTCTTGCCGCAAAAGAAGGGCATCAGCCGCCTTACGGGGTGGCCACGAGGATCAGGGGCGCGCCCCCTACCTCGTGGGCCCCTCGAGCATTGTCTCGCGTGGATTTTTCTTCCCAAAAATCATATATATTCCAAAAAAAATCTCCATCAATTTTTATTCCGTTTGGACTCCGTTTGATATGGATATTCTGCGAAACAAAAACATGCAACAAACAGGAACTGGCACTGGGTACTGGATCAATATGTTAGTCCCAAAAATAGTATAAAAAGTTGCCAAAAAGTATATGAAAGTTGAATATATTGGCATGGAACAATCAAAAATTATAGATACGACGGAGACGTATCACGGCGTCACCTGACCCGTGCCGCATCCGCCCCATCGCGCCGTGCCCCTTGTCGCCGACCCCGCACGCTGACCGCCTCGCCGCGCCACCGCGACCGCTCGCCGCCCCCGCTCCCGCTCTGCTGACCTGCGCCGCCGCGCAACCGCGCCCCGTAACACCCCCCAACTCCAGCCACCGCGCGCTCATGCCGACCGCCGAGGCCCCCTACTCGCCGTCGCCTCGCTCGATGTGTGCCTGCGCCGCCCGCCGCAGCCTCACCGCGTCTCCTCGCCCCGCCCGGCGAGCGCTCCCTCTGCCGCTACCCCAACCGCGTGCCTAGCCCCGCATCACCACCGGCGCCCCGAGACCCTCCGCCGGCAGCCCCGCCCACCTCCGCCATGCCCTTCTCGTCGCCAGCGGTCGGGCACCCGCAGTGCTCGTTCAGGCGGCACCCGCGCCCTGTGCCCATTTCCGTTCGCCCGCCCCAGTTGGGTTGGGTCCCTGACTAGTGGGGCCAGCCCCGGATTAGAACGAACGGTTAAAATAAAATAAAAATAATTAATTAGTTAAAGAATTAATTAACTTAATTAATCTTGATTAGATTAGCTAATTATTTAATTAACCTGACTAATTTGTTAATTAAACTAATTAATTTGGTTAATTTGTTAATAGAGTATGACATGCGGGACCCACATGTCAGTTTGACTTAGTCAACGCACTGTTGACGGCTGACGTCATGCTGATGTCATGATGATGTCAGCAAACACTATTCTGGATAATGTTAATTTAAAATAATTAAATAAATCCTAAAAATGAATTAAATCTTTTAAAATTAATATAAAATAAACCGTAGTTCGGATGAAAAAAACTGTGTACATGAAAGTTGCTCAGAACGACGAGACGAATCTTGATACGCAGCCCGTTCGTCTGCCACACATCCCTAGCATAGCGTACACGCAACTTTCCCCCTCTGGTTCATCTGTCAAAAAACGCGAAAACACCGGGGATACTTTCCCGGATGTTTCCCCCCTTTGCCGGTATCACTTAGTACAGCGTTAGGTCACCTCTAGCACCGCGTATTGTCTTGTTATGCTTTTTGATACTTTGATTGCTCTATTATTTATTGTATTCCCCCTCCGTTACTCTTTTCCGGTAGACCCCGAGACTGCCGGTGACCCCAGTTCGACTACGGTGTCGATGACCCCTCCTTGCCAGAGCAACCAGGCAAGCCCCCCCTCCTTGATCACCAGATATCGCCTACTTCTCTCTACTGCTTGCATTAGAGTAGTGTAGCATGTTACTGCTTTCCGTTAATCCTATTCTGATGCATAGCCTGTCATTGTTGCTACAGTTATTGATACCTTACCTGCAATCCTAAATGCTTAGTATAGGATGCTAGTTTATCATTAGTGGCCCTACATACTTGTCAGTCTGCCATGCTATACTATCGGGCCATGGTCACGTCGAGTGTTGATCACGGTTATCTACTATACATATTACCCATGATACATGTGGTGACTAAAGTCGGGTCGGCTCGTGGAGTACCCGCGTGTGATTCGCGGATTGGGGGCTGAAAGGACCTTTGTCCCGACGGCCCTCTGGGTGGATCTTTGTGGCGGAGCGACAGGGTAGGTTGAGACCACCTAGGAGAGAGGTGGGCTTGGCCCTGGTCGGCGTCCATGGTTATTTCAAAATAGCATGCTTAACGACATATGGGTATTTGATCTGAGTCTGGCCACTAGGCTATACGCACTAACCAACTACGCGGGAACAGTTATGGGCACTCGACGTCGTGGTATCAGCCAAAGCCTTCTTGACGTCAGCAACTGAGCGGCGCGCGCCGGGTTGGACTGGAACGCCTGCTCTTGTATAAGGGAGGCTAGGTCTGCTCATCGGCCGCGTACGCAACGTGTAGGTGTGCAATGGGCGATGGGCCCAGACCCCTGCGCCATAGGATTTAGACCGGCGTGCTGACCTCTCTGTTGTGCCTAGGTAGGGCTACGACGTGTTGATCTTCCGAGGCCGGGCATGATCCAGAAAAGTTTGTCCGGACAAAGGGAATCGAGCATGTTGGGAAATGTGGTGCACCCCTGTAGGGAAGTTGATCTATTCGAATAGCCGTGTCCCTCGGTAAAAGGACGACCCAGAGTTGTACCTTGACCTTATGACAACTAGAACCGGATACTTAATAAAACACACCCTTCCAAGTGCCAGATATAACCAGTGATCGCTCTCTCACAGGGCGACGAGGGGAGGATCACAGGGTAGGATTATGCTATGCGATGTTACTTGGTGAACTTACCATCTACTCTCTCCTTCTACTGCAAGATGGAGGTTAACAGAAGCGTAGTCTTCGATAGGACTAGCTATCCCCCTCTTATTCCGGCATTGTGCAGTTCAGTCCATATATGCTACCCCTTTTCCATTTGATACCAATGCATGCATATGTAGTGTAGCTCCTTGCTTGCGAGTACTTTGGATGAGTACTCACGGTTGCTTTGCTCCCCCTTTTCCCCCTTTCTATACCCGATTGCTGCGACCATACGATGGAGTCCAGGAGCCAGATGCCACCGTCGACAACGACCCCTACTACACTGGAGGTGCCTACTACTACGTGCAGGCCGCTGACGGCGACCAGGAGTAGTTTAGGAGGATCCCGGGCAGGAGGCATGTGCCTCTTTCGATATCTATCCCAGTTTGTGCTAGCCTTCTTAAGGCAAACTTGTATAACTTATGTCTGTACTCAGATATTGTTGCTTCCGCTGACTCGTCTATGATCGAGCTCTTGTATTCGAGCCCTCGAGGCCCCTGGCTTGTAATATGATGCTTGTATGAATTATTTTATTTGTAGAGTTGTGTTGTGATATCTTCCCATTAGTCCCTGATCTTGATCGTACACGTTTGCGTGTATGATTAGTGTACGGTCAAATCGATGGCGTCACAGGCGGCGCGAGGAAGAAGATGTCTCGCAGCGACGTGGAATGACTCTGGTGACCTCTTTTCGGCAGCTAAGCAGCGAAGGGGTCGTCGACGTCGAGCTCAAGGAGGAGCATTGCGGCGAGGGTTTCTGTGGAGAGAAGAAAGAAGGTAAAGGAGGACGAAGGGTGTGGTGCGGTTTATATAGGCGAAAGAAAATAACCGCACACTGAGATTTTTGATCGGACGGTCTCTAGCCAGAGACGATTGCGATTCAACGGATAGGATGAACTAGTAGTTGATGTGTTGCACGTGGCAACCGTCAAAGACCGTGGTCCTGACTTTGGCGGGAAATCCCAAATTTTGGACAGCTTTCGCCAAAATAGATTAATGTTCGGACCGAATCTTAATCGTGGTCAAGGACACCAGATAAGTTTTGTTCCAGATAAATTTGAGCATTTTCAACGGAATAGCATAGACTAGAAGAGATAGATCAGAAGGAAAACTAGGGTCCTTTGCATTTCACTCAGGCAAAAACACAAACACTCGAGCAAATAGCTATTAGAGAAATGCATTTGGAAAGAAATCAAATCCAATGAATCGAAGAGAAAATCAACGAGAGAAAATTGTGGTGGCCTAACCCACTATATAAGAATTGTATGACCCCGAGCGTCACACAATTATCATGGCACCCGGTTAGTCTAGTTCTTCATTAATGTATTCACTCTTAGAAAGAAACTTTCACTTTGTCGAAAGTTTCAGACTCTTCGAGTGTTATGCGCCCATTCCTTCTAAGATGTGTAAGTGTTAGCACGGGTGCCGAGTCTAGCTTACTACACGTTTGCGAGATCTAGGATATTAAGCTCACACCGTAGCGCACAGAATATTTTCTCGTCGAGAGGCTTGGTGAAAATATCAGCGAGATTGTCTTCGGTCTTGACGTGATTGATGACAATATTCTCTCGAGCCACATGATCGCGAATAAAGTGATGTCTGATGGCAATGTGCTTCGTGCGAGAGTGTTGCACAGGATTGTGTGCAATTTTGATGGCACTCTTGTTATCACAATATAGAGGAATGTTCTTGAACTTGATGCCATAATCCTTCAGTGTCTGCTTCATCGACAATAACTGAGTGCAACAAGAACCAGCAACAATATATTTGGCCTCAGCCGTAGACAATGATACGCAATTTTGCTTCCTTGAAGACCAACAGACCAATGATCTACCAAGGAAATGACATGTTCCCGAAGTAGATTTCCTATCAACCAAGTCACCAGCCCAATCTAAGTCTAGATATCCAACAAGATCAAACTGTGCTCCCTTAGGATACCATAAACCTAAGGTGGGGATGTGAGCCAAATATCTTAGAATGCGCTTGACTGCTTGGTGATGCGATTCTTTCGGTGCAGCTTGATAGCGGGCACACGTGCAAACACTCAACATAATGTCAAGTCTGGATGCACATAGGTAAGGATCCAATCATTGAATGATAGGCTTGCATAATCCTTACCGTACACATCTGCATCTAGCTTACCATTCGTGGGCATTGGAGTTTTATAGCCCTTCATTTTGGAATCTTGCATTTTGAATTTCTTCAGGCACTCCTTCATATATTTTTCCTGAGAAATGAAGATACCATTTTCTTGTTGATGAATTTGCAGTCCAAGAAAGAATTTGAGTTCAAGCATCATGGACATTTGATATTTATCAGACATCATTTTCCCGAATTCTAAGCTGCAAGCATTATTAGTACAGCCGAAGATAATATCATCCACATAGATTTGACAGACGAATAAATCATTGTCAACTGCACGAGTGAAATGTGTGGGATCTGTGGATCCTGGTTTGAACCCTTTGTCGAGCAAAAACTTCTTCAGGGTGTCATACCAAACTCGAGGGGCTAGCTTCAGCCCATATAAAGCTTTCTTCAACCTGAAATCTTTGTTAGGAAACTCAGGGTGTTCAAAGCCAGGTGGTTGTCTAACATACACTTCCTCATCAATTTCACCATTCAGGAATGCACTTTTCACATCCATTTGATATAGCAAGATATCATTGTAATTTTCATAAGCAAGGAGAATGCGAATTGCCTCAAGGCATGCAACAGGAGCATATGTTTCATCGAAATTAATACCTTCTACCTGGGTGTACCCTTGAGCAACAAGACGAGCTTTGTTTCTTACCACAATACAATTTTCATCTTGCTTGTTGCAGGAGATCCATTTTGTGCCAATGATATTGTGCTTCTTGGGATTTGGTTTGTCAACCAATTCCCACACATCATTCAATTCGAATTGCACCAACTCCTATTGCATGGCATTCATCCAGTCTGGATCATTCATGGCTTCTTCATATTTGGTAGGTTCTACTAGTGAAACAAAGGAGAAACTGCCACAGTAGTTAGCCAAAAGAGTGCGCGAACGAGTTGTGGGTTGATAACCTGGATTCTCAATTTCATCGAGAATTAGTGATGGATCAACTCGATTTGCCACACGAGGATGAGCATTTTCTTCGTGATGGTCATTATCATCAGCATCAGTATTTGTGTCATCATTTCCTTCAGGATTGCCATTTTGATCGGCATTTTGATCTTGATTCTCATTTCCATTCGGAGGAGCATTTTCTTCGGCAGTGGCTTGATGAGTTCTGCTTCGGGTCATAGGAGCATCATCGTTAGATGATTCAGCTGCATTTCCTTCAACAGGCTTGACGCTCCCAATGGCCATTTGCCGAATAGCATCCGATGTCAGTGGTTCATCTATCACATTTGGCAGGTGCTCCTTTTGAGATTCGTTAGATTCATCAAACTGCACATTTACCGTTTCCATAACTTTCATGTGTGAGAGTTATAGACTCGATACGTATGCAAGTTTGAGCCATAGCGAAGAAGAAAACCTTCATGTGCCTTTGGTGCAAACTTGGAGGAATGATTCATATCAAGAATGTAACAAGGTGCACCAAAAACACGTAGATAAGAAACATTTGGTTTCTTGCTAGTGATAAGCTCAGATGAAGTTTTCTTAAAGAACTTGTGAAGATAAACATGATTGATAACATGACAAGCAGTGTTAATAGCATCAGCCCAGAAGCGAATGGGAGTTTTGTACTCACTGAGCATAGTTCTTGCCATTTCAATGATAGTTCTGTTCTTACGTTCAACAACTCCATTATGGTTGGGAGTGTATGCATCAGAGAAGAGTGATACCATGATCATCGAGAAATTTAGCAATGTGAGTATTTTTTAACTCGGTTCCGTTGCCACTTCTCACATGCTTAATTCGCACATCATATTCATTCTGGGCCTTCTTAGCGAAACTTTTGAAGATATCTTGAGTACAAGTCTTGTCTTCGAGAAAGAATACCCAAGTGTATTGAGAAAAATCATTAACAATAACTAGACCATAGTGACTGCCACCGAAGCTTGCATAATTTTGTGGACCGAATAAATCCATATGAAGAATTTCCAGAGGTCTTGTTGTGGTCGTAACTATCTTGGATGAATGATGCTTCTTAGCCAATTTACTAGCCTCACAGGCAACACAGAGATGATTCTTGTCGAATTTTACATCAGGAATCCCACGGAGATGATTTTTCTTCACCAGAGTCTGCAAATTTCTCATACCTGCATGACCAAGTCTGTGGTGCCACAGCCATCCTTCGGTTGCTTTTACAAGCAAACAAGTTTGGACTGAGGGAACCTTAGAGAAATCCACAATATAAAGATCACCTTTTCTAATTCCCTCAAAGACAAAGAAATAGTCAGAGGCCATGAAGACAATGCATTTGGAAATACAGAATAAAACTAGCATGCCCAAATCACATAGCTCGCCAACTGACATGAGATTGAATCCAAGGGATTGAATAAGCAACACATCATCAATAGACTTATCCTTGGAGATAGCATTTTTACCTAGCCCAATTACCTTTCCTTTGTTGTTGTCGCCAAAAGTGATATACGTCAGAGGAGAAGCAATTAAGTTGGGGTCGACAAACAACGACTTGTCTCTAGTCATATGACTAGTGCATCCACTGCCCAAACACCCGGAGACATAGTCCTGCAGAAGGATTAGGCTTTCTTAACCGCCCACATCTTTGCAGGTGGGGCTTCGAAACAAATGAACGAGCAGGATAGGTTTTCTTTCGATAAGCATAGTTGTTACTCGATAAGGAGCGAGTATAATTGAAAGAGTAAGCATTGAAATTATTTCCAGATGAATGAGCATAACGAGTGTATCCCGTATGCATATATTCATTCTGTCGAATCCTTTGTGCCTGCAAGATTAGTCGAGTAGAAACAGGCAGAGCATCAACAGTTTTCTTTGGCACCCAAATAGCTTTCTTTGTGGGGGGCATTTCTGCTATTGGGTCCAACATAGCGAGCAACTGTCTCACCATGTTGATCCTTGAACAGCTTATAGTTGTTCAGGGAATCATCATCAGGATATTCAGGAATCGGAGAGTTATATCCTGAAAGTAATGCAGGGTCGAGCATTTTGCTCTTTGCAGGAACCCACACAGTTTGAGGATATTGATGTGGTTCCCAGTAAGTACCATCTTCATTCGGTTTCCTTTCTAAACCGATACCTTCCTTTGGGGGATTTTTGTGAAGAACAGATTTCTTTAGAACATCACGAAGGGTTTGGTGTCCTTTGAGAGATTTGAACATCCCCGTCTGAAGAAGATCGTTCAACCTAGCATTTTCATCATAAACAGAACTATTTTCCTCGATCGAGGTGTTAGTGTTCACAGATGATTCAGCATTATTTTTCAATGCATTTTAAACATGGTGGCTCAAACGCTTCAGGTTTCTCTTTAAGTTGTTGGGTGAGAAGAGAATTTTATTTCATCAAATCCTCATGAGCCTCTCTCAGCGCCTCGAGTTCCTGTTTACTTTTCAGGTAATCATAGGTCAATCTTTCGTGGTCTGCTGAGAGAAAATCATGACGAGTTGAGAGTTCATCCATTGTGACTTGAGAGTGGAATACTCTTCGGTCAGTGACTGGTTTTCCTCCATCTCCTCAACCAACAACCCTTCAGATTTCCTGAGGGTTTTCTCAATTTTCTCAAGAGAATTTTGTAGAATATTAGCATTTTTATCAACTTAGCATGGTCATCCTCATCAGAAGAATATTGATCACTAGAGTGAGTCTTGTGATGTTTGGAGGAAACCTTTTCTTTCGAAGCCTTGGCCATGAAGTAGTAAGCAGGACATTCATTGTCACTTCAAGGATTCCCGAAGAAGTTTGTCACAGTAGAGGAGGCACATGCTATGCCGGCCATGCCGGAGTCGGAATCTTCATCGGATTCTTCTTCTTCTTTGGAACCTGACGATTCTTCTTCTTCAGAATCCATTTCCTTGCAGATGTAAGCCTTGGCTTTGCGAGAAGTATTCTTGCGGTTGGGGGAGGACTTGGAAGGATTCTTTGAGGAAGATCTTGACGATGATTTTGAGGTGGAGTTGTCCTTCTTCTTGAAGAACTTCTTTGTTTTCTTCTCATCATCGGAGTCGTAGTTCTTGCTCTTGCTTTTGCCTCAATGATTGATCAAATCATATCTCCCACTAGAACGGATTTCAGCTTCCCAGAGAAGGCAGTCCTAAATGAGGTGTCCAGGCTTTTTGCACTTGAAGCAGGTGTATTCTCCGGCAGGTTTTGAAGATTTTGAATCCCCATAGTTGCTTGAACTTCTTTTCTAGAACTGATTCTTCTTGTGGAAACATTGGAATCGCTTCGTGATCAGTGCGAGATCTTTGCTGAGACATTCCAGATCATCCAAATCTTCTTCGGCATTTCCTTCCGGGGAGGAATCGGCCACAACCTTGAGAGCCTGATTTTTGCGTTGAGTTGAGCCATACAGATCTCTTTTCTCTTCTTCCTGTTCCTCGTGTGTGTTCAGTATTTCCATGACATCAGCTGAGTTGAGGCTTTTGAAATCAAGACGCTCTTGAATCATTAGAACAAGCGTGTCAAATGAGGTGTCAAGCGATCGAAGCAGTTTCTTCACAACCTCATGGGCAGTGATGTCTTTGGCGCCGAGTCCTTGAAGTTCATTTGCTATGTCACCGAGTCGATCGAGGGTTTGCCGACAACTTTCATTTCCAATTCGCTTAAAGTGATTGAACTTCGCCCGAAGAGTACCAATCCGGGCCTCTTTCTGAGATGAAACTCCTTCATTGATCCTTTCGAGGACATCGCATAGCTCCTTTGCAGTCTGACACTGGCGATACCGAAGGAATTGAACACAAGAAAGATGGCCACCAATTTCATCTTTGGATTGAGCATCTAGTTGAATGAGCTTCTGTTCTTCATCAGTAGGAGCTTGAGGAATTAATAACAATTGTGAACCCGATATGCACCATGTTCCACATGTCATCATCTATAGCTCGAAGACGAATCTTCATCTTCACCTTCCAGAAGGGATAGTCCGTCCCATCGAATATGGGAATCTTGAGATGCGACTTGTAGTTCACTAAAGACATACTTAAAATCCAAAGTCGTTAGACTAAAATGAGCAGAGTCAAGGAGTACCTTGTTCTGATACCAATTGTAGGAACGAAGTATGTCTACCAAAGGGGGTGAATGGGAGTTTTAAACTTTCTTCAAAAAACTTAAATATCTCAGAACCCAGTAGCGGAATAAAGGATAAACAAGCTAAGATGAACTACACAGATGTATCGAAGGGAAACTAAGCATGCATCAAAGTAAATTACATGAATAGAATGCATCGAAAGTAAACATGAGTGACAGAGGTAACCGAAGATGCTCGATGGCGACAAGGTATTTGTTCGACCAGTCCGTCCTCCTGCACAAGGACTACGTCTGGTTGGAGGGGCTGTGACTTAAGACGGAAGATAAACTCTCTTCACCCTATTCTCCTCAACAAATGATTCGTCAACCGATGATGATTACTCGTGGTAGATACTTGAAGGCGATCTCCAAACCTTTACAGACTTCTTCTTCGAGGACCACAATCACTCTTGGTCTCTGAAGAAATTGACACCTAACCGTCTAGAGAGTTTGCAGCTCTCAAGAGTAATAGGCGGAGCGTATTAAACTTAGATTCTAGTGATGCTGAACCACTATCTAATTCTTCGGCTCTAGGGTTTTTCTCTCGGTGGATTTTAAATTCAAATCGCTCAGAGAGGGGGTTGCTCAATAATCTTTTCAAAATCAAACAGAGCCGCGGCCTTCCTAGATGGGAAATGACCATTTTGGACACGAGGTCCAGCCAATGGCCAACCGACACGTTCACAACGGTCGGTGGAGCAACGGTAACATTACTTGAGGAACAAGTAATGCTAACTCCTCGGTCCGAGACAAATCTCTCGCAGCGAAGAAGATCACAGTCTCTTGATGACAAGTATTTGCTCGGAGCACAAAGAGATTTCTCTCACAGCTTTCATAGGTTTTGGGTTTAGCATCAGAGAATCAAAGCTTTGAAACGTTATACCCTTCTTAATAATACGGTGGTCCTATGACTCAATGAAAGAAGAACAACGAAATAAATGCTATGTCTTCACTTCGTCTTTATTCTTCCTCGTACGCAGTCATTTGCTTCGGACATGCACCAAACCAATTGCTTCGACTTCAGCAATTTTTAGGGGTCACTCTTGATAGCTTAATCTTCGGTGATAAGCTTCACTGCTATGCAGGGAGATTATCTTCGTCGTTTGCATCAAACTCCTTGATACATCAGGGACGACCTGTTACTCTGTGTGCACTAGCAAACACATAAGTCTCATACTGTTTATGTCAACAAACTCCAAAACATAAGGGGCCTATCATTGCTGCTCTTAGCTGATATTACAGTATCTGACATACCGCCAAAGTGAAAGCATGTAAATTTGGATCATCCAAACACACAAATCAAGAAAATTTACATCCGATCATACCACACATTTATTTACAATCATCACACGGGCAAATTTGTTGGACAGGGGCAGAACCGAGGGCATTTTCTATATAGAAGGTTTAGTTCTGATAGCATGTTGAAAAATGTTCCCCAGCAGATGCATTTTTGCTTGGTCTCACAGATGTTGTCAAATTAGTCAGCTCTACAACATGACTCCCTTTCTTTCTAAGGTATAATCCTGGTTTGACAGCAAGATTTAAGCTACGCAAACTAGCACATTAAACGAACAAACATCTGATGTTGATAGGGGTGCTAACATTTACATAAGCGAGCCCCCACCAAAGGCATTGCAAAATCTCCATCTATACTCTCTGCATGTTTATCAAGATCACGCTTCACCATATATGCCACTTCACTCATTTTTTGCTTGTTCAGCATTCTCATTGTTAGTTGCCAATGCTGTTGCCTCTTGCTGCACCATTTGCAATTGGATTTGCAACATCTGGAAACAAGCGACCAATGAATTATGTTGGCCAGACAGAGCAATAATGAAAGGATAATCACATGAAGTTATTGTGTTCCCAGGAAGCTTGTCATATGATTTAGTTACTTCTTGGCATTGGCCAGGGCTCATTTGTCACTGCTAGACATTTAGGCAACCATTTATGTCTTGAAGAAAGTTGCAGATTATAATCCAGCAACGATGACAAAGAAAAACCGTTTGAAGCTGATGAATAATGTTTACTGTCTACAGGTACTTATGATCATAACAAATACTCCCTCTGTCCCAAAATAAGTGACTCGACTTTGTACTAGCCTAGTACAAAGTCGAGTCACTTATTTTGGGACGGAGGGAGTATATTAGAATACTGGATTGATCGTTAAGAATCAAGGGTATTTCAAGATAGCAACAGAACTGAATAACGTGATACAAAAGAAATGAATTTTTGCATGCCTATAGATTTCAACCATGGGCATGTAAAAAATTACAACTACTAGTCACCAACATAACAACAGACAATTGTGCATTGATAGACATTGGATATATCAGTGCAGATCAAATATTAGGTGTCATGCAGATTACATTGCTTCTAATATCAGAAGATCATGATTTTTTATTTCAAAACCAGTGTGAAGATAATGCTTAACCAATAAATATACCACCATGTAAAATTAAAAAATTGATTCAGCTTGTATTTAGTTCCCGAGAAAATGGAGAAAATTACAATAGCATCAACACTTTCTCCTTTGCAACGTTCCCAACCCCTGTGGAGTTTCAGCTGGACATTTTGAAGGCTAAATCCTTTGCAACGTTCCCAACCCCTGTGGAGTTTCAGCTGGACATTTTGAAGGCTAATGGCCTAATATCGTACTCTATATAAGTTTTCAGAAAGTTTTGGAAATTTTCACATTGGTTTGCACTAGATATATTTGCCACAAATATTGCCAGGAACATATCCAGCGCAACGAACTAATCTATTTGGCGAATCGTGCAAACTAATGTAGGCAATTGGCTGCTGATTGAATGGTTCAAATTCATTAGGTTATCATTTGGTGACATCCCTCATTGAACATTTCCGAACATGTGTGTGTTATTCAGAAATACGTCTATCTGGTTATTCAGAACATTACACAATTGCTAGGCCGATCACAAATACCATAGTAAGATTAAAGCAGGCCACCTTAGGGAAAAGATGATTATTACCTCTATCTGGCTCCTTATAGCGTTTTCGTAAGTCTTTTGTAGTGAATTTTCAAGGTCCCTGTTGCTTGTTGTTGAGCTGACAGGACCATGTGAAATAAAAGGCTGAGGTGCTGAGAGATCCTGATTGTTTGGCCATTGCAATTATTGGTCGTTCTGCGATTGATTGGAAGTACTTGCTTCTCCTGATTGTGAAGTACTTGATGTAGCACGCAGAGCTCCTGAATACCTGATGATTGAATAAAAGGTACTTAGTTATCAGTATTAGAATGTACAGCGCATGACAGTATAACACACTTGCTTCGTAGTCTATTAGTGGAATAGTGAAAATGGTCAAACACAGGGGCTAACCCGATGTCAGTACCTAAGATCGAAAAAAGTGGCTAACCACCAAGTCTTAGCAGAGCTACTGAGCCAAATAATAACCTGCTTCAAGAAAACACATCCCAGCTCAGAAAAAGGCATATTCTCTTAGGCTCGGTTTGCTTTTGCTGAACTATGCTGCACTGTGCTTACTTTACAATTGGCTGTAGAAAATTAGGCACGGAAATAGGCAAAATCAGGTTGGGCAAACAGGATTATGATAATCCACCGCAATGCAAAAACGCAGCCTGCTAACGAGATGGACAATGCTATGCAAGCACCCAATGAATAATCAATCAGCAGCCAACAGGAATACAGCAGCGAAGCAGCTGACCAGAGCAGCGCTGAGGAGCGGACACAGCCAAGGTGTGTTGCGCAGAAGAGGCGACGGGCAGGCAGAAGCGGCGGAGACGCAGGCGCAGCCTTCAACCGGAGTCCTAGCGGCGGGACAGCAGGCAAGAGATGCGCGCGGCAGCAGGGGCGTCAGTGGCGATCTGGGAGAAGCGAGCCAGCAGGGGACCGATCCAGCCAGGTAGCAGCCCAGCAGCGGCCAATCTTGCAAAACCAGGGAGTCCGGACTCTGGAAGGGATAGAGCAGGCGGGCGACATACCAGATGGGAAAGACAGCAGAAGACGAGATCGATAAGGATCAAGACCGAAAAAAAAATCGACCTGTGCCTCGGAGACGCGACGCCCCCGATTTGACCGTACATTAATCATACATGTAAATGTGTACGATCAAGATAAAGAACGGAAGATATCACAACACAACTCTAGACACAAGTTAAAATAATACAACTTTTATATTACAAGCAAGGAGCCTCGAAGGCTCGAATACATAAGAGTCAGCGGAAGCAACAATATCTGAGTACAAACATGAATTAAACAACATTGCCTTAAGAAGGCTAGCACAAAAGCAACAACGATCGAAAAGGCAAGGCCTCCTGCCTGGGAGCCTCCTAACTACTCCTAGTCGGCTACGGTCTTCACGTAGTAGTAGGCATCCTCCGGATAGTAGTAGTCATCAGTGGCGTCGTCTGGCTCCTGGGATCCGTCATCTGATCGCAACAATCGGGTATGGGGGAAAAAGAAGTAGCAAAGCAACCGTGAGTACTCATCCAAAGTACTCGCAAGACTTACATCAGATCTAAACTAAGTATGCATCTGTATCAAAGAAATGTGTTGTATCTGTGGACTAAACTACAGAATGCCAGAAGGGAAGGGAAAAGCCTAGCCTATCGAAGACTAACATCTTCTGGAAACCACCATCTTGCAGCAACAGGAGGGAGTAGAGTAGCATAAAGTAAAGTAGTACAGGTGTTATCAACCTCGGACAGAGATCCTTTCTTGACTCCCTACAAGAAAGCAATCCCAAAGCCATGCTATTCAGTTCTCGTCTCCATTTCTCATATCCATTTCTCATCACAGTCCATTCTCATCTCAGATATCCAGTTCTAGTTGTATCGATCGGGATACAACTCCAAGTGTCCGTTACCGTAGGGCAGGCTATCGATAGATGTTTTCTTTCTTGCAGGGGTGCACCAACTTACCCACCACGCTCGATTAATTTCGGTCGGACACACTTTTCTGGGTCATGCCCGGCCTCGGCCAAACAATATGCCGCAACCCGACCTAGGCTTAATAGAGAGGCCAGCACGCCGGACTAAACCTATGCCCCCAGGGTCATGGGCCATCTCCCCGGGAAATCCTGCACGTTGCGTACGCGGCCGGTGAGCAGACCTAGCTATCTCCTTCAACAAGGCAGGAGCTTACGCAGTCCAACCCGGCGCGCGCCGCTTAGTCACTGACGTCTATTAAGCTTCGGCTGATGTATACGACGCAGAACACCCATCTATGCCCACGTGATGGTTAGTGCTATCAGGCCAGAGGTCCCTCGGATCAAATATCCAAATCGTAGTGGATTAGGAACGCGCGGTAATGAGCAGAGACTCACGATCGATGTGACCCCGTCGCCCCGTCTCGAGTACTTACGGCAAGGGCTAAGAATGCCCGGCCACGCCTCGTAAGTATCTCACGGGCACCTTCCAGGTCAACCTGACTCCACACCATTCGCTATTAAGCTCGCGCGGGCACCCCTTAGAGTCGACCCGTCTTTATTAACATGGTTCAGTGTAAAGCCCTAGTAACCATAATAACTGTGTGTCTAACACCAAAGGGAAAACCCGAGGAATCACCCTCGGTGAATTCCACTCGATGTAATCATCAAGGTGAACGTAAGAGGATCCACCCTCGAGGTTCACACTTGAGGGGTTACACGACAGAGCCGTATCGGAAGTGGTTAAGGAGGAAATCACCCTCGATGACCACGACCGAATAGCTACACTACAGGTTAACAACAGAAGTGTTGAAGAGGTCTCACCCTCGGCACTCGATAGTAACCCAGTAGTGTCGAGCAACTAAGGGGAAAGTGATGTGCGGTGTCGGGGCCTGGTCTTCAATCCCGTTGATCGGGTCTTCGATGATGAAGCAGGGGCAACAGAGACAAGGTGGGGGTCACAGGTAGATCACTACCCAACCTATATTAAGCAGTTTAGGATAAGCAGGTAAGGTACAACAGCAGATACAAAAGCAGGTTATGCATCAGAATAGGAGCAAACAATAACAATAGCAAAATCTAATGCAAGCATGAGAGAATGGAATGGGCGATATTGGGATGATCAAAGGAGGGGCTTGCCTGGTTGCTCTGGCAAGGAGGGGTCGTCGTCGACGTAGTCGATTACAGAGGCATCAGCAGCGGTCTCGAGGTCTACCTGAGAAGAAGAGGGGAAGAAACAGTAAATACACGTAAACATAAGCATAAAAAGACAATAAGCGGTGCTAGAGGTGTTCTAACGCATCGCTAGGCGACACTGGCGAAGGATGATAACATCCGGGAAAGTTTTCCCCATTCCGGACGTTTGTCAGACAGATGAACCGGAGGGGGGAAAGTTCAACGTTTGCTATGCTAGAGATGCGTGGCGGACGAACAGGCTGCGTATCCAGATTCATCTCGCCGTTCTGAGCAACTTTCATATACAAAGTTTTTCCATCCGAATTACGGTTTATTTTATATTAATTTTAAAAGATTTAAAACATTTTTAGGATTTATTTAATTATTTTAAACCAACATTATCCAGAATAGTGCTTGCTGACGTCAGCATGACCTCAGCAGTCAACGTTGACCTGGTCAACCTGACATGTGGGCCCCGTGGGACCCACCTGTCATTCTCTGTTTAGGTTAGTCAGGGTTAGGTTAATTAATTATTGTTTAATTAAACTAACAGGTTAATTATATTAATTAATTAGGATTAATTAATTAATTAATTAATTAACTAATTAATTATTTTAATTATTATTTATTCATTTATTTATTTAACGTTCCAGGGGCTGGGCCCCACATGTCATAGGGCCTAGGGGCCAAACGGGCAACGGGCGAAACAGGTGAGGGCGCCCGCCCGCATGGCCATGGGCGTGCGGGCGCTGGAGCGCACCGACGGCCACAGCAGGGCTGGCCGGCCTGTCGTTTCCGGCGACGGAAACTGGTGCGGCGGGGCGCGTTGGGTAGCAGGCGGGGAGGCGGGTGCAGTGCGGTCGAAAACGGCGTGAGGGAAAGCAGCGGGCGATGCAGCCATCGGTGGGCTCGGGCGGGAGCGGACAGAGGCGCGGGTGGCGGCGGGCATGCAACTGGGCACGTCCAAGGAGCGGTGTGCGCGGCCGGGGTGCGTCCAGGGTGCGAGTATGGCCACCGGGCATGTGCGGGCCGGTGACCGCAAGAGGTGGCCAGAGCGGGGGAGAGGGTGCGGGAGGCGACCTACGGCGATCGGATCACAGGGGAACGGAGCAAAGACGGACGAGGCCTCACCAGGGCCTGTAGTTGTGCAAAAGTCGGCTCGGGGAGGGGCCGGGGATGCGTTTCCGGCGACGACGACGTTGGTCAGTGACGGCGAGGCAGAGGTCTCAGGCGGGCATCACGCGACGAAGAAGAAGGGGCGAGGAGGCGACTGGGATGGGCGCTAGCGTCGAGGGGTGCGGGATCGGGCGTCGATGGTGCGGACGAGGCGGCGGGGCGACGTCAGGGCAAGTGGTGTCGAGGCGGTCGGGGGCGGCAACGGCGACGAGGCCCTCGAGCGGTGGCACCACGACAAGGGCGATGGAAGGTGTTGGGGCCGAGCCCCAGTTCAGATCAGAGGGGCGTGACAGCGAGCGAGAGAGGTGGGGGGTCGCGCGCGGGGCTCTCCTCTGGCGGCGTTGGAGGGAGAGGGTGGAGATCGTGGTGGGGGGTTGCATCTAGGGTTCGGTTGGGGGGAGTTGGGGTTATAGGCCAGGGGGTGTGGGAGTGGGCCGGCCTGCTTGGAGGGGGCAGTTGGACCGAGGCCCAATGAGGAAGGGGGGTATTCTTTTTGCTTTTAACTTTCTGTTTTCCATTTTCTTTTTTTCTTTTGCATTTTTTGTACCAATTAAGTTTTGTTTTGAACAAAACTTGGCACATAAATCTAACACAATATATTGAGATGGAACAAAAAGTATGGGGTCAGAAGGAGTTGTCTAACCATTTTTAGAAATTGAAAAGGCCAAATAATTTGCTGCTGGATCAAAAATTAATTACCAAGGGCATTTTGGGAATTCAGAAGAGGTTGGTTTCAACATGAGAAATAACCAGAGATTATTTTCCACAGTTTGAACATTTTAGCTTTCATGTTTGAAAACTTTGAGTTTTGGACTTTAATTTGAATTTTAATTTGGATTGCGATTTGGATCAACCGAGGATTAGCAACAGTAAGAGTGATGATGTGGCACTATTTAACTTGGGGTTACTGTAGCTTAATTATCCGGGCGTCACAATTCTCCTCCACTACAAGAAATCTCGTTCCAGATTTAAGGGGTGTAGTAGGGGGAAAGACTCGAAAAGGACGGGGCTCAACACAAGATAGGTACCTGGGGGCTATCTCGCGACGTGGCATAGAGGCATCTCTCGAGTTGAAATTTAAGAAAGCCATCGAGAGCAAGGTAAGGAGGAGCAATAAGAAGCTTCAAGTGGATGGACAATCGTTCTATGTATGAAACATAGTATGAAAGGGGTTTAGTGCATCGAAAATAAGTATTGCATCTGATAGCAGAAAATATCCCAAGAAGGTGTCTCGTGAATTACATACAAAGCCAAGCGTGAGGAACAATTTTGGAAGACAGAGATGCACATGAGAGTCAGGTTTCGATCCTGTGGAACTGTGGATTATGGGCCCACCATGTGGGTTAAAGGTAGGAAGGGCGCTAACATATGCACGGTCATGATAGCAAGGTAGGTCAGAGGATAGCCTGTCAGTTATGTTGGCAAGAACGTTGGTACCAAGGGCGAGGGACGAAGAGAACCATTTTCCTGCTCGTTAAGACGAGGCGGACCAATAGGCAAAGTTCTCATCCATCGGCGGCTACCAGAATGTCGTCAACAATAGTAACAGGGTCTTACTGACAGAGTGATACAACAAGGTGTTTACATAAGCAGGGAAATATTACTGCTTATATAATTTAGATCACAATAAAGTTTAAACAAACCAATGGAAAGGAAAAATGTGTTTAAACACATATTTCAGGGGTATATCCTTCCCAAGGGCAAACAGAACATGATATACATGATAGGACAGCAAGTTCAAAAGCATTTAGATAATGGGGCGAGGGAAGAATCATGATATTACCCATACAACGGTGTTTGGATAATTGATAAAGAAGATTTAGTATCGTGCTTCAAATGTTCTTATTGGAGATTGGATTACCACAGACATGCTTCGAGATAGCATTGACATGGTTTCAAGCAAAGGTCAAACTTTGGATACACCAAGTATCCATCGGAAACAACTTAGAAAATAAGTCATACAATTCTAGCAGGGAAAAGATGAGGGTGTGGCCGACGGGCTCAGTAGCAATCCATCGACATGCCAAAAAGGATGTATTTCCAAAATCATATGAACAAGTTTGTGTTGGGGGAAGACAAGAAAGTTGTTGGTGCTGACGCAAACCATCGAGAGGCAAGGATGGTATTTCTCATCATGAATTCGATTGATATCCTAGAAAAGCTCAGAATGTTGATGATGATCATGACACATTTGTTGAGAGGTTTCATGAAGATGTAATTGATCAGCGATGACATCAATTCAAAGAAATGATGAAGCGGAACGTTATGGGGACCACGGGTACGACACAAACTCGGAATCAAGCTTGTTGTTCAAGGTGAAATGATATGACGAGGAAGATCGACGTAAGCTTAGCTCATCATCGAAAATTGTGCTCCGAGAAGGACCAGGTAGCATGGTTAAAATTTAGCATGATAATGATATAGCCGATCAGGCTGGGAATGATGTGATGGAGTATCATTCCAATGAGAATTCACAAGAGTAGTGCAATGGCACAATATCCTCGAGAGAACAGGGGGCAATACTCGAGGTAGATCAACATAGATGTTGGACAGATGAAATGATCTGCAGAAGACAAGTATTTTAACTTGTCCGGGAAATGGAATCAATGAGAAATATGGTCGGAACCACGATTGCAAGGAACCAATTTACACATGCAAGATGAGCTTGTACCAAGGGAACCTTAATTGTATGAGAAGCTTCCATGATAAGATCTACATCGTGTCTATGGGCATGAACACAAAGTTCAAGGTCGACTCCCACTTCTTCAATGCATAAACTCTCAATTACTTCTCGCATTTGACGAAGTTGTAGTGTAGAAATTTTTATTGGGCGTAACACCAGTAGAGTATGACCCATAGAAATTTCCGGGTTCACACAAATTAGGGAAATCATTAGTTCAACCCCTTGGGGCATCTTAGGAACATATACTACAAGTTTCAGGAGTAATTAACACAAGCTCGAAAGTAGAGCATGTTTGACAAAAGGACATGATACAATTTACCAAAGGCATTATGTATCCGAGGAAAAGCGCATAAAATTTTGAACATGAAGGGAACTGCCGGATAATAATCCAACAAACGATTCAACGGTCTTCAATGGATCTGATTTGAGTATCAGTATTCAATCAGAAGAAGAAAAGAATGCAAAGGAATTGGATTATAGAAACAACTGAATAATTCGATGCTTAATGCAAAGAAATTATGATTTCCAAATTAGAAGATCAGAAGCAGACACTCTGATCAAAAGACAAGTAAGTTGAATAGATATAGATCGACAATCAATTAAGGTTTGGTTTGCCGAGAACCAGCTCATGTCCAGAATGACTTATGAGTAGGAAGGTCAAATTTCAGGGTTCGGCTGATGATTGCGAGCAATCGCAACATAATGAATCAATAGGCTCAGGATGACAATGACAAAGGATGTTTAATGAATATTGCCATACATATGGATTTAACCATAATGCAGGCAGACAAAACTTTCGGGAGCACTAGGCTTTAGTGGATCTTCTGGAGATCTAATTGCACTCGAAGAATTTTGTGAGACATATGATCAACTAGGAATGAACGAATCCTTGATAAGTGTGAGGAATTATTCGTAGGGGGGTATTCAGGCGGAAAAGAAGCTGCAACGCAGCAGGCACAAAGGATTCTCAGAAATTTCGAAGTATTTCAAGGTATCTTGTAATAACAAGAACAATTGGAAAAGAAGGTATGGACGACAAGTTTATGCAACTGTCCATAGGGATTTATCGGTGATATGAAATTGCAATGGCGAAGGGCACAAGGGTTTTGGGGAAACATCGGAGAGTATCTTCGAAATCTTCTGGTGCAGCAAGCGATCATCTGGACGGAAGGGGCTCTCCGGGAGAAAGTATTTTCGAGAACCTAAAGTTAGATTTTTAGCAAAATTATTTAACCCGAATAGAAGAGAGATCAGACTCCCAGAGTATAGATGAGGAATAAAAGATCCTAATACGACCCAATGGAGACGTGGGCCCGTAAGCCACACAACCAAGTTAGTAAAATAGTTTTGGATGACTAGACTCAACTTCGGCCAAGGAGTTGGAAAGGGGGCTTCCTACAGGCAGTTGGCTCTGATACCAACTTGTGACGCCCCCGATTTGACCGTACACTAATCATACACGTAAATGTGTATGATCAAGATCAATGACTCACGGGAAGATATCACAACACAACTCTAGACACAAATTAAAATAATACAAGCTTTATATTACAAGCCAGGGGCCTCGAAGGCTCGAATACGTAAGCTCGAATACATAAGAGTCAGCAGAAGCAACAATATCTGAGTACAGACATGAGTTAAACAAGATTGCCTTAAGAAGGCTAGCACAAAAGCAACAACGATCGAAAAGGCAAGGCCTCCTGCCTGGGAGCCTCCTAACTACTCCTAGTCGTCTACAGTCTTCACGTAGTAGTAGGCATCCTCCGGGTAGTAGTAGTCATCAGTGGCGTCATCTGGCTCCTGGGATCCGTCATCTGGTCGCAACAATCGGGTATGGGGGAAAAAGAAGTAGCAAAGCAACCGTGAGTACTCATCCAAAGTACTCGCAAGACTTACATCAGATCTAAACTAAGTATGCATCTGTATCAAAGAAATGTGTTGTTTTTGTGGACTAAACTGTAGAATGCCAGAAGGGAAGGGAAAAGCCTAGCCTATCGAAGACTAGCATCTTCTGGAAACCACCATCTTGCAACAACAGGAGGGAGTAGAGTAGCATAAAGTAAAGTAGTAGAAGTGTTATCAACCTCGGCCAGAGATCCTTTCTCGACTCCCCGCGAGAAAGCAATCCCAGAGCCATACTATCCAGTTCTCATCTCCATTTCTTATATCCATTTCTCATCACAGTCCATTCTCATCTCAGATATCCAGTTCTAGTTGTATCGATCGGGATACAACTCCAAGTGTCCGTTACCGTAGGACAGGCTATCAATAGATGTTTTCTTCCTTGCAGGGGTGCATCAACTTACCCACCACACTCGATTAACTCCGACCGGACACACTTTTATGGGTCATGCCCGGCCTCAGCCAAACAATACGCCGCAACTCGACCTAGGCTTAATAGAGAGGCCAGCACGCCGGACTAAACCTATGCCCCCAGGGGTCATGGGCCATCTCCCCGGGAACTCCTGCACGTTGCGTACACGGCCAGTGAGCAGACCTAGCTACCTCCTTCAACAAGGCAGGAGCTTACGCAGTCCAACCCGGCACGCTCCGCTCAGTCGCTGACGTCTATTAAGCTTCGGCTGATGTATACTGTTGGAAATATGCCCTAGAGGCAATAATAAAATGATTATTATATTTCCTTGTTCATGATAATTGTCTATTATTCATGCTGTAATTGTATTATCCGGAAATTGTAATACATGTGTGAATACATAGACCACAATGTGTCCCTAGTGAGCCTCTAGTTGACTAGCTCGTTGATCAACAGATAGTCATGATTTCCTGGCTATGGACATGGGGATGTCATTGATAACAGGATCACATCATTAGGAGAATGATGTGATGGACAAGACCCAATCCTAAGCTTAGCTCAAAGATCGTGTAGTTCGTTTGCTGTAGCTTTTCTGAATGTCAAGTATCATTTCCTTAGACCATGAGATTGTGCAACTCCCGAATACCGTAGGAGTGCTTTGGGTGTGCCAAACGTCACAACGTAACTGGGTGACTATAAAGGTACATTACAGGTGTCTCCGAAAGTGTCTGTTGGGTTGGCACGAATCGAGACTGGGATTTGTCACTCCGTATGACGGAGAGGTATCTCTGGGCCCACTCGGAAGGACATCATCATAATGTGCACAATGTGATCAAGGAGTTGATCACGGGATGATGTGTTACGGAACGAGTAAAGAGACTTGCCGATAACGAGATCTCGGTCATGTCTACGTGTCTCCCGAACCCGTAGGGTCTACACACTTAAGGTTCGGTGACGCTAGGGTTGTAGAGATATGAGTATGCAGTAATCCGAAAGTTGTTCGGAGTCCCGGATGAGATCCTGGACATCACGAGGAGTTCCAGAATGGTACGGAGGGAAGAATTATATATAGGAAGTGTAGTTTCGGCCATCGGGAAAGATTCGGGGTCACCGATATTGTACCGGGACCACCGGATGGGTCCCGGGGTCCACCGGGTGGGGCCACCCATCTCGGAGGGCCCCATGGGCTGAAGTGGGGAGGGGAACCAGCCCATAGTGGGCTGGTGCGCCCCCCTTTGGGCCCCCTGCGCCTAGGGTTGGAAACCCTAGGGTGGGGGGGGGGGCGCCTCCACTTGCCTTGGGGGCACTCCACCCCCCTTGGCCGCCGCCCCCTTGGGAGATCCCATCTCCAGGGCCGGCGCCCCCCAGGGGGCCTATATAAAGGGGGGGAGGGAGGGCAGCCGCACCTCAAGTCTTGGCGCCTCCCTCTCCCCTGCTACACCTCTCCCTCTCGCAGAAGCTCGGCGAAGCCCTGCTGCGATCACTGCTGCATCCACCACCATGCCGTCGTGCTGCTGGATCTTCATCAACCCCTCCTTCCCCCTTGCTGGATCAAGAAGGAGGAGACGTCATCCGCTCCATACGTGTGTTGAACGCGGAGGTGCCGTCCGTTCGGCACTTGGTCATCAGTGATTTGGATCACGACGAGTACGACTCCATCATCCCCGTTCTCTTGAACGCTTCCGCTCACGATCTACAAGGCTATGTAGATGCACTCTCCTCTCGTTGCTAGTTGACTCCATAGATTGATCTTGGTGAAACATAGGATTTTTTTGTTTTCTGCAACGTTCCCCAACAGTGGCATCATGAGCTAGGTCTATGCGTAGTTACTATGCACGAGTAGAACACAAAGTAGTTGTGGGCGTCTATATTGTCAATTTGCTTGCCGTTAGTAGTCTTATCTTGATTCGGCGGCATCGTGGGATGAAGCGGAGCGGACCAACCTTACACGTACGCTTACGTGAGGCCGGTTCCACCGACTGACATGCACTAGTTGCATAAGGTGGCTGGCGGGTGTCTGTCTCTCCCACTTTAGTCGGATCGGATTCGATGAACAGGGTCCTTATGAAGTGTAAATAGAAATTGGCAATTCACGTTGTGGTTTTAGCGTAGGTAAGAAACGTTCTTGCTAGAAACCTATAGCAGCCACGTAAAAACTTGCAACAACAATTAGAGGACGTCTAACTTGTTTTTGCAGCAAGTGTTTTGTGGTGTGATATGGCCAAAGGTTGTGATGAATGATGAATGATATATGTGATGTATGAGATTGATCATGTTCTTGTAATAGGAATCACGACTTGCATGTCGATGAGTATGACAACCGGCAGGAGCCATAGGAGTTGTCTTTATTTTTTTTGTACGACCTGCGTGTCATTGAGAAATGCCATGTAAATTACTTTACTTTATTGCTAAACGTGTTAGCCATAGTAGTAGAAGTAATAGTTGGCGAGCAACTTCATGGAGACATGATGATGGAGATCATGATGATGGAGATCATGGTGTCATGCCGGTGACAAGATGATCATGGAGCCCCAAGATGGAGATCAAAGGAGTTATATGATATTGGCCATATCATGTCACTATTATTTGATTGCATGTGATGTTTATCATGTTTTTGCATCTTGTTTACTTAGAACGACGGTAGTAAATAAGATGATCCCTCATAATAATTTCAAGAAAGTGTTCTCCCTAACTATGCGCCGTTGCGACAGTTCGTTGTTTCGAAGCACCACGTGATGATCGGGTGTGATAGATTCCAACGTTCACATACAACGGGTGTAAGACAGATTTACACACGCAATACACTTAGGTTGACTTGACGAGCCTAGCATGTACAGACATGGCCTCGGAACACAGAAGACCGAAAGGTCGAGCATGAGTCGTATAGAAGATACGATCAACATGAAGATGTTCACCGATGTTGACTAGTCCGTCTCACGTGATGATCGGACACGGCCTAGTCAACTCGGATCATGTTATACTTAGATGACTGGAGGGATGTCTATCTAAGTGGGAGTTCATTGAATAATTTGATTAGATGAGCTTAATTATCATGAACTTAGTCTAAAATCTTTACAATATGTCTTGTAGATCAAATGGCCAACGTTGTCCTCAACTTCAACGCGTTCCTAGAGAAAACCAAGCTGAAAGATGATGGCAGCAACTATACGGACTGGGTCCGGAACCTGAGGATCATCCTCATAGCTGCCAAGAAAGATTATGTCCTAGAAGCACCGCTAGGTGATGCACCCGTCCCACAGAACCAAGACGTTATGAACGCTTGGCAGACACGTGCTGATGAATACTCCCTCGTTCAGTGCGGCATGCTTTACAGCTAGAACCGGGGCTCCAAAAGCGTTTTGAGCGACATGGAGCATATGAGATGTTCGAAGAGCTGAAAATGGTTTTCCAAGCACATGCCCGGGTCAAGAGATATGAAGTCTCCGACAAGTTCTTCAGCTATAAGATGGAGGAAAATAGTTCTGTCAGTGAGCACATACTCAAAATGTCTGGGTTGCATAACCGCTTGACTCAGCTGAGAGTTAATCTCCCGGATGACGCGGTCATTGATAGAATCCTTCAGTCGCTTCCACTGAGCTACAAGAGCTTTGTGATGAACTTCAATATGCAGGGGATGGAAAAGACCATTCCTGAAGTATTTGCAATGCTGAAATCAGCAAAGGTAGAAGTCAAAAAGGAACATCAAGTGTTGATGGTGAATAAAACCACTAAGTTCAAGAAAGGCAAGGGTAAGAAGAACTTCAAGAAGGACGGCAAGGGAGTTGCCGCACCCGGTAAGCAAGCTGCCGGGAAGAAGCCAAAGAATGGACCCAAGCCCGAGACTGAGTGTTTATATTGCAAGGGAAGTGGTCACTGGAAGCGAAACTGCCCCAAATACTTAGCGGACAAGAAGGCCGGCATCACAAAAGGTATATGTGATATACATGTAATTGATGTGTACCTTACCAGTACTCGTAGTAGCTCATGGGTATTTGATACCAGTGCGGTTGCTCACATTTGTAACTCAAAGCAGGAGTTGCGGAATAAGCGGAGACTGGCGAAGGACGAGGTGACGATGCGCGTCGGGAATGGTTCCAAGGTCGATGTGATTGCCGTCGGCATGCTACCTCTACATTTACCTACGGGATTAGTTTTAAACCTCAATAATTGTTATTTAGTGCCAGCTTTGAGCATGAACATTGTATCAGGATCTCGTTTAATTCGAGATGGCTACTCATTTAAATCCGAGAATAATGGTTGTTCTATTTATATGAGAGATATATTTTATGGTCATGCTCCAATGGTGAATGGTTTATTCTTAATGAATCTCGAGCGTAATGCTACACATATTCATAGTGTGAATACCAAAAGATGTAAGGTTGATAATGATAGTCCCACATACTTGTGGCACTGCCGCCTTGGTCACATAGGTGTCAAACGCATGAAGAAGCTCCATGCAGATGGACTTTTAGAGTCTCTTGATTACGAATCATTTGACATGTGCGAACCATGCCTCATGGGTAAAATGACCAAGACTCCATTCTCAGGAACAATGGAGCGAGCAACCAACTTATTGGAAATCATACATACTGATGTGTGCGGTCCAATGAGTGTTGGGGCTCGCGGTGACTATCGTTATGTTCTCACCCTCACTGATGACTTGAGTAGATATGGGTATGTCTACTTAATGAAACACAAGTCTGAGACCTTTGAAAAGTTCAAGGAATTTCAGAGTGAGGTTGAGAATCAACGTGACAGGAAAATCAAGTTCTTGCGATCAGATCGTGGGGGAGAATACTTGAGTCACGAATTTGGCACACACTTAAGAAAATGTGGAATAGTTTCACAACTCACGCCGCCTGGAACACCTCAGCGTAATGGTGTGTCCGAACGTCGTAATCGCACTCTATTAGATATGGTGTGATCTATGATGTCTCTTACCGATTTACCGCTATCATTTTGGCGCTATGCTTTAGAGACTGCCGCATTCACTTTAAATAGGGCTCCGTAGAAATCCGTTGAGACGACACCGTATGAATTATGGTTTGGGAAGAAACCTAAGCTGTCGTTTCTAAAAGTTTGGGGATGCGATGCTTATGTCAAGAAACTTCAACCTGAAAAGCTCGAACTCAAGTCGGAAAAATGCGTCTTCATAGGATACCCTAAAGAAACTGTTGGGTATACCTTCTACCTCAGATCCGAAGGCAAGATCTTTGTTGCCAAGAATGGGTCCTTTCTAAAGAAAGAGTTTCTCTCGAAAGAAATAAGTGGGAGGAAGGTAGAACTTGATGAAGTATTACCTCTTGAGCCGGTAAGTGGCACAGCTCAAGAAAATGTTCCTGAGGTGCCTGCACCGACTAGAGAGGAAGTTGATGATGATGATCATGAAACTTCAGACCAAGTTGCTACTGAACTTCATAGGTCCACAAGGACACGTTCCGCACCCGAGTGGTACGGCAACCCTGTCTTGGAAATCATTTTGTTAGACAACGGTGAACCTTCGAACTATGAAGAAGCGATGGCGGGCCTGGATTCCGACAAATGGTTGGAAGCCATGAAATCCGAGATAGGATCCATGTATGAAAACGAAGTATGGACTTTGACTGACTTGCCTGTTGATCGGCGAGCCATAGAAAATAAATGGATCTTGACAGACGCGGATGGTAATGTGACCATCTATAAAGCTCGGCTTGTCGCTAAGGGTTATCGACAAGTTCAAGGGGTTGACTACGATGAGACTTTCTCACCCGTAGCGAAGCTGAAGTCCGTCCGAATCATGTTAGCAATTGCCGCATTCTATGATTATGAGATATGGCAAATGGACGTCAAAACGGCATTCCTTAATGGTTTCCTTAAGGAAGAATTGTATATGATGCAGCCGGAAGGTTTTGTCGATCCTAAGAATGCTGACAAGGTGTGCAAGCTCCAACGCTCGATTTATGGGCTGGTGCAAGCATCTCGGAGTTGGAACATTCGCTTTGATGAGATGATCAAAGCGTTTGGGTTTATGCAGACTTATGGAGAAGCCTGCATTTACAAGAAAGTGAGTGGGAGCTCTGTAGCATTTCTCATATTGTATGTGGATGACATACTGTTGATGGGAAATGATATAGAATTCTTGGAAAGCATAAAGGCCTATTTGAACAAGTGTTTTTCAATGAAGGACCTTCGAGAAGCTGCTTATATATTAGGCATCAAGATCTATAGAGATAGATCGAGACGCCTCATTGGTCTTTCACAGAGTACGTACCTTGACAAGATATTGAAGAAGTTCAAAATGGATCAGTCAAAGAAGGGGTTCTTGCCTGTATTGCAAGGTACGAGATTGAGCATGGCTCAATGCCCGACCACGGCAGAAGATAGAGAAAAGATGAGTGTCGTCCCCTATGCCTCGGCCATAGGGTCTATCATGTATGCTATGCTGTGTACCAGACCTGATGTAAACCTTGCCATGAGTTTGGTAGGAAGGTACCAAAGTAATCCCAGCATGGAACACTGGACAACGGTCAAGAATATCCTGAAGTACCTGAAAAAGGACCAAGGAAATGTGTCTCATTTATGGAGGTGACGAAGAGCTCGTCGTAAAGGGTTACGTCGATGCTAGCTTCGACACAGATCTGGATGACTCTAAGTCACAAACCGGATACGTGTATATTTTGAATGGTGGGGCAGTAAGCTGGTGCAGTTGCAAGCAAAGCATTGTGGCGGGATCTACATGTGAAGCGGAGTACATGGCAGCCTCGGAGGCAGCACACGAAGCAGTCTGGGTGAAGGAGTTCATTACTGACCTAGGAGTCATACCCAATGCGTCGGGGCCGATGACTCTCTTCTGTGACAACACTGGAGCTATTGCCCTTGCCAAGGAGCCCAGGTTTCACATGAAGACCAGGCATATCAAGCGTCGCTTCAACTCCATTCGTGAAAGTGTTCAAAATGGAGACATAGAAATTTATAAAGTACATACGGACCTGAATGTAGCAGATCCGTTGACTAAACCTCTCCCTAGAGCAAAACATGATCAACACCAGAATTCCATGGGTGTTCGATTCATCACAATGTAACTAGACGATTGACTCTAGTGCAAGTGGGAGACTGTTGGAAATATGCCCTAGAGGCAATAATAAAATGATTATTATATTTCCTTGTTCATGATAATTGTCTATTATTCATGCCGTAATTGTATTATCCGGAAATCGTAATACATGTGTGAATACATAGACCACAATGTGTCCCTAGTGAGCCTCTAGTTGACTAGCTCGTTGATCAACAGATAGTCATGGTTTCCTGGCTATGGACATGGGGATGTCATTGATAACGGGATCACATCATTAGGAGAATGATGTGATGGACAAGACCCAATCCTAAGCTTAGCTCAAAGATCGTGTAGTTCGTTTGCTGTAGCTTTTCTGAATGTCAAGTATCATTTCCTTAGACCATGAGATTGTGCAACTCCCGGATACCGTAGGAGTGCTTTGGGTGTGCCAAACGTCACAACGTAACTGGGTGACTATAAAGGTACATTACAGGTGTCTCCGAAAGTGTCTGTTGGGTTGGCACGAATCGAGACTGGGATTTGTCACTCCGTATAACGGAGAGGTATCTCTGGGCCCACTCGGAAGGACATCATCATAATGTGCACAATGTGATCAAGGAGTTGATCACGGGATGATGTGTTACGGAACGAGTAAAGAGACTTGCCGATAACGAGATCTCGGTCATGTCTACGTGTCTCCCGAACCCATAGGGTCTACACACTTAAGGTTCGGTGACGCTAGGGTTGTAGAGATATGACTATGCAGTAATCCGACTGTTGGAATTATATATAGGAAGTGTAGTTTCGGCCATCGGGAAAGATTCGGGGTCACCGATATTGTACCGGGACCACCGGATGGGTCCCGGGGTCCACCGGGTGGGGCCACCCATCCCGGAGGGCCCCATGGGTTGAAGTGGGGAGGGGAACCAGCCCATAGTGGGCTGGTGCGCCCCCCTTTGGGCCCCCTGCGCCTAGGGTTGGAAACCCTAGGGTGGGGGGGGGCGCCTCCACTTGCCTTGGGGGCACTCCACCCCCCTTGGCCGCCGCCCCCTTGGGAGATCCCATCTCCAGGGCCGGCGCCCCCAGGGGGACTATATAAAGGGGGGAGGGAGGGCAGCTGCACCTCAAGTCTTGGCGCCTCCCTCTCCCTTGCTACACCTCTCCCTCTCGCAGAAGCTCGGCGAAGCCCTGCTGCGATCACTGCTGCATCCACCACCACGCCGTCGTGCTACTGGATCTTCATCAACCTCTCCTCCCCCCTTGCTGGATCAAGAAGGAGGAGATGTCATCCGCTCCGTACGTGTGTTGAACGCGGAGGTGCCGTCCGTTCGGCACTTGGTCATCGGTGATTTGGATCACGGCGAGTACGACTCCATCATCCCCGTTCTCTTGAACGCTTCCGCTCGCGATCTACAAGGGTATGTAGATGCACTCTCCTCTCGTTGCTAGTTGACTCCATAGATTGATCTTGGTGAAACGTAGGATTTTTTTTGTTTTCCGCAATGTTCCCCAACATATACGACGCAGAACGCCCATACTATGCCCACGTGATGGTTAGTGCTATCAGGCCAGAGGCCCCTCGGATCAAATATCCAAATTGTAGTAGATTAGGAACGCGCGGTAACGAGCAGAGACTCACGATCGATGTGACCCTGTCGCCCCGTCTCGAGTACTTGCGGCAAGGGCTAAGAATGCCCGGCCACGCCTCGTAAGTATCTCGCGGGCACCTTCCAGGTCAACCCGACTCCACACCATTCTCTATTAAGCTCGCGCGGGTACCCCTCATGGTCGACCCGTCTTTAGTAACATGGTTCAGTGTAAAGCTCTAGTAACCATAGTAACTGTGTGTCTAACACCAAAGGGAAAACCCGAGGAATCACCCCCGGTGAATTCCACTCGATGTAATCATCAAGGTGAATGTAAGAGGATCCACCCTCGAGGTTCACACTTGAGGGGTTGCACGACAGAGCCGTATCAGAAGTGGTTAAGGAGGAAATCACCCTCGATGACCACGACCGAATAGCTACACTACAGGTTAACAACAGAAGTGCTGAAGAGGTCTCACCCTCGGCACTCGATAGTAACCCAGTAGTGTCGAGCAACTAAGGGGAAAGTGATGTGCGGTGTCGGGGCCTGGTCTTCAATCCCGTTGATCGGGTCTTCGATGATGAAGCAGGGGCAACAGGGACAAGGTGGGGGTCACAGTGGATCACTACCCAACCTATACTAAGCAGTTTAGGATAAGCAGGTAAGGTACAACAACAGATACAAAAGCAGGCTATGCATCAGAATAGGAGCAAACAATAACAATAGCAAAATCTAATGCAAGCATGAGAGAATGGAATGGGCGATATCGGGATGATCAAAGGGGGGGCTTGCCTGGTTGCTCTGGCAAGGAGGGTCATCATCGACGTAGTCGATTACAGAGGCATCAGCAGCGGTCTCGAGGTCTACCGGAGAAGAAGAGGGGGAAGAAACAGTAAATGCACGCAAACATAAGCATAACAAGACAATAAGCGGTGCTAGAGGTGTTCTAACGCAGCGCTAGGCGACACTAGCGAAGGAGGATAACATCCGGGAAAGTTTTCCCGGTTCCGGACGTCTGTCAGACAGATGAACCGGAGGGGGAAAAGTTCAACGTTTGCTATGCTAGGGATGCGTGGCGGATGAACGGGCTACGTATCCGGATTCGTCTCGTCGTTCTAAGTAACGTTCATGTACAAAGTTTTTCCATCCGAGTTACGGTTTATTTTATATTAATTTTAAAAGATTTAAAACATTTTTAGGATTTATTTAATTATTTTAAACCAACATTATCCAGAATAGTGCTTGCTGACGTCAGCATGATGTCAGCAGTCAACGTTGACCGTTGACCTGGTCAACCTGACGTGTGGGCCCCGTGGGACCAACCTGTCATTCTCTGTTTAGGTTAGTTAGGGATAGGTTAATTAATTATTGTTTAATTAAACTAACATGTTAATTAGATTAATTAATTAGGATTAATTAACTTAATTAATTAATTAATTAATCAATCAACTAATTAATTATTTTATTTATTATTTATTCATTTATTTATTTACTCTTTTTTTAAGAAAAAAATGTTCCAGGGGCTGGGCCCCACATGTCATAGGGCCTAGGGGCCAAACGGGCAACGGGCGAAACAGGTGAGGGCGCCCGCCCGCATGGCCACGGGCGTGCGGGCGCTGGAGCGCACCGATGGCCAGGGCAGGGCTCGTCGGCCTGCCGTTTCCGGCGACGGAAACTGGTGCGGCGGGGCGCGTTGGGTAGCAGGCGGTTGCGGTGCGGTCGAAAACGGCGTGAGGGAAAGCAGCGGGCGGCGCAACCATCGGTGGGCTCGGGCGGGAGCATACAGAGGCGCGGGTGGCGGCGGGCGCGCACCTGGGCACGTCCAGGGAGCGGTGTGCGCGGCCGGGGTGTGTCCAGGGCGCGAGTATGGCCACCGGGCGCGTGCGGGGCGGTGACCGCAAGAGGTGGCCGGTGCGGGGGAGAGGGTGCGGGAGGCGACCTACGGCGACCGGATCACAGGGGAACGGAGCGAAGACGGACGAGGCCTCACCGGGGCCTGTAGTTGTGCAAAAGTCGGCTCGGGGAGGGGTCGGGGATGCGTTTCCGGCGACGACGATGTTGGTCGGTGACGGCAAGGCAGAGGTCTCAGGCGGGCATCGCGCGACGAAGAAGACGGGGCGAGGAGGCGACTGGGATGGGCGCCAGCATCGAGGGGCGTGGGATCGGGCGTCGATGGTGCGGACGAGGCGGTGGGGTGACGTCAGGGCAAGTGGTGCCGGGGCGGTCAGGGGCGGCAACGGCGACGAGGCCCTCGAGCGGCGGCGCCAAGGCGAGGGCGACAGAAGGTGTTGGGGCCGAGCCCTAGTTCAGATCGGGGAGGGGGGCATGACATCGAGCGAGAGAGGTGGGGGGGGGGGGGTCACGCGCGGGGCTCTCCCTTGGCGGCGCTGGAGGGAGAGGGTGGAGATCGTGGGGGAGTGGGGGGGTTGCATCTAGGGTTCGGTTGGGGGGGAGTTGGGCTTATAGGCCAGGGGGGTGTGGGAGTGGGCCGGCCTGCTTGGAGGGGGCAGTTGGACCGAGGCCTAGTGAGGAAGGGGGGGGTATTCTTTTTGCTTTTAACTTTCTGTTTTCCATTTTCTTTTTTTCTTTTGCATTTTCTTTTTGTACCAATTGAGTTTTGTTTTGAACAAAACTTGGCACATAAATCTAACACAATATATTGAGATGGAACAAAAAGTATGGGGTCAGAAGGAGTTGTCTAACCATTTTTAGAAATTGAAAAGGCCAAATAATTTGCTGCTGGATCAAAAATTAATTCCCAAGGGCTTTTTGGGAATTCAGAAGAGGTTGGTTTCAACAGGAGAAATAACCAGAGATTATTTTCCACAGTTTGAACATTTTAGCTTTCATGTTTGAAAACTTTGAGTTTTGGATTTTGATTTGAATTTTATTTGATTTGAATTTTAATTTGAATTGCGATTTGGATCAACCGAGGATTAGCAACAATAAGAGTGGTGACGTGGCACTATTTAACTTGGGATTACTGTAGCTTAATTATCCGGCCGTCACAGGAGACCAGATCGACTGGGAATTAGATCAGTCGCCGGGAAAAGCGATCTGAAAGAGCACGAGTTGCGCGTGGGATAAAGAAACCTAGGGCTCTAATACCATGTTAAAAGAGCAACTTATCTGTATTGCATAACCCACGAGGCGAATTTCAAGAGACTTGGGTGTACAGGTTAATCTATACTAATACAAATGCATAAGGAAACCAGACCAATTGCTAATACTCCAAAACAGAATACAATAACCACAGCTCGACAAGTCATAATGTTCCAAGGCCAAAAGGAGCATCACCGACTATTTAGGATTCTTCCTAATGTTTCATTCGTCCTGTTTGTTTTATTTTTTTCACTGTTTGGACCTGCACACCAATGAGATGGCCAGGTGCAAAATAGAAAAGACAAAACCAGATGAATGCAAGGCTTAGTGGCAAAAAACAAACTATCCTGCATGGTTAGTAAGGAGAACTAACAAGTGATACCATTTTTATCCAGCCACCATCAACATAAGGCAGGTAAAGGTATAACCAAACTGGCAATGTTCATAAATACATTCCAAGTTAACAATGTGGCAGTTTGCAAATGAGATGCATATATAAATTCTAAGTTGCAAAATGATGATCCGCGATAAAATACCAGAGTCAGCATTTCTGATCATATTAAAGTATCCCAAGCGGAATCACCAAATGCTTGACATTTCGCACTATTACAGAGAAGTAACAACGATGATGAAAAAAATATACCTATTCAAGGTGTTTGTTGAGGATAAGCAAAAGATCTCCCATATAAGGAAGCAGCTGAAGCAGCAGCCTCAAGTTTTGCTTGACGCCTGTTCACGTTCTCACTTGTTGCCCCTTCTGAACCTGGAGCGCCGATGCCTGCAGCTGTTTTTCCTCACACTGAATTAGGAATCACATACAAAACTATTTGCCAAATGTGGCACTGACTGATAGAAATTGTTAAGTAGAAAAATGTAAAACAATGAACAGAACAGCAAAAGGAAGCTCACCAAGCTGAACACCCGGTTGAGCTCCATGCTGTTGCGCAGATGCAGTACGTCCATTGTCCGGGGGGACAATGGGAGCTCTACATGTGGGACAAGTATGTTGGCGCTCTAGCCATGACCTCAAACAATGCACATGGAATAAGTGCCCACAAAGCAGCTTCTTTGCTGTTGTCATCTCTTCACGACAGATAATACATGTAGCATCACTCCTGAATTCATAAAAATATCTAAATCATAAACAAGAGCCATAGTTGAATAAACTGAAACAGTGCCAGTGAAATCAAATAACTCACACATTAAGCTCATCAGCTGTAGCATCTGGAAAACATTCATTCATGTTGGAAGTTATCTTTCTGTAGCGCACATAATCTGAAACACGAATTCTGAAGTTGCGGAAGGTCTCGTACAACTCACGGATCAAGTGCAGAGGGACACCATAGTTCCTGGTATAGGTATAACATATCAGACACTGAAGTTCAAACTATAGTACTCTTAAGGGGAAAGATCATAAGAGAACTCACAGGGAAGATAGCTATGAAGAAGAGCATATACAAAGACAAGTGCACAAGGTCACTGATGAGCTCCAAATAAAATGTATACACTGCCTTTTTCTCCCATTGACCTTCCATTAGCATGTCGCTGACATAGAATACATACTTCATGAATATCGATACCGTCGATGTTGCTAGTATCATATACCTGAAAACATGATTTGCACATATCTGAGCTACTTGGGTTTCAAGATCTTGAAATTACATCAAGAATTATCTGCAGATGTAAACGTAAAATTTTAGTATAACCTCAAGTAATAAATATAAGATTAGTCCCTTTGGTTGTTACCAAGCCTGAACAGGCATGTCCCATCCTTTAAAAACAATAACATATACTAGTAGCTGTTAAGTCTTACTGCAATTTAAAATATTCAGACCTAATGTTTTGCACCACTTTCACTTAAAGTATTGCTTAGAGTTAAGAAGACACTCTCTCCGACTCAGATAAGAAGGCATATAATTTTTGTCTGAAGTCAAACAGTACATAGTTTGACCAAGTTTGTAGGAAAAACTATCAACAATTACATTGGTAAATAAACATAATATGAAAATATATTTTACTGTCTATATGTGATGATACTAATTTGGTATTGTTGTTGATAGTTTTCCTTACAAACTTGAAGAAACTTTGCACCACTTGACTTAACACTAAATTTATACGCCATCTTTTCAAGAACGATGGAGTAGCTAACAAGTTCCTGGACTTGGCTCCGAGAACGTAACAACCATAACATAAAAATGAATCAGATTTAATATTGAGGTGGCAAACATACTGGACAAATCTACACATGGCTTAGTGGAGGCATCAAGTGAAATGATTAAGTGATGACTTGGATACTGCAGCGTCAGGCCAAGTATAAGTTATGAATGACCAAGAAGTTTGAAACATACATTGGTGCATCCACACACAAGTCATAACATCCAGCGCTTAAACTGGTACGTCTAAACTATTCTTCCAGGATTCTAAAATGGACTTGCAAAGGGAGCACGAACACCACCACCTCTAGAGGAGGAGGATCTCGTGAAGATATGATGGTTATGGATAGACTTGAATATCTAGTACTCCCTCTGTACAGAAATATAAGAGCATTTACAGAGGGAGTATGTAACATTCTACAAATGCATCTTTATGCTCATAGAACTAGAAATGCTAGTACAACTTCCGTACTTTGTTGTCGGTTTGTTAAATGATGTCTAATACCGTTCAAAAAATGTTGCATAAACGTCCCTTTCCATGAAACATGGCGTTTTCATTTCATGGAACAATGCACGATTTTTCAACTTATAGGTGTCAAACCAAAGCGCATTGATATTTATAAGATCCAACGGTTGCTGTTTTAATTGAATCTGACTCATGGATATTGGATACCTTCTGAAATGTGAAGTGGGGCAATAAAAAGATGCTGCACTGCAAGCCAATTTTGGAATAGAAAGAAGGATTTGAGATATAGCTTACTCAAAGGAAAAGAAGATTGCAACAGACGCCTCCCGGTTCTTTATCAGTGGCATCAAGGATCTCGACAGGAAGATGCAGTCGACGGCAAGCAGGAACACCATGAAGGACACAATCCTCATGTGCGACAGCATCGGCACGGAGGGCGTGGTCTCAATGTAGTCGACCCTCTTCTGTGCGAGCCAATGCAGCGCCTTGACGAGGAGCAGGGCGGCGACCACGGCGAGGAAGGCGACGGAGAACTCCTGGCGGAAGATGGTGACCGCAAAGAGGATCTCCACGACCTCCCTCCAGGACTGCTTGTTGAGCTGCTCAACCTCGGCCTCGCGGAGCGTGCCCAGGAAGATGCGCTTGACGAGCTGCCAGGTGGTGTTGTTGCCGTTCTCTTTCTCACGCCGGACGAAGGTGGAAAAAGGAACATACTTTTTTTCCCGACGACCAACACTCCGGCAACGAACGCCCCGGCGGCCAAACGCCTCCTTTATATTCAACACACAGCTACATCACGGCAACTCTCCTAACATGATGTTTACAGTGCCTTATATAGGCTCACACACGCACACCACCAGAAGCCACTAACTCCACGCACACACACACCGCACCCGGCGCACCCGACGCCGGTCGCCAGCACATGGACATAGCTTATTGCCAACACTCACCTTCTAAACCATGACATCGCCGCGCAGCCTGCTAACAGAAGCTCTAACTCGTCATCGTCATCTTGTCTGCCCGATGACATAGCGCACCTCCGCGCCCACTTCAACGTGTCGTATGCCCGCCGTCGTCGGAGTTGATGCAGCTCACGTCATTGTCGTCATTACGGCCGTGATCCAGCCCGTGTACCCGACCTGGCGCACCGACGCCGGTCGCACCGTGCTCCGTCACGACTCTAGCGACATACGTCGAGCTCCTTCTCCGCCGGCGACACACGCCTGGTATCCCTCTGCGTCCGCGCGCACCCGACGCGCCCAACGAGCCCGACCGCACCAATGCGTCCCGCACGTCCTGCGCGCACCCCGACGCGCCCGACGAGTCCGACCACACCAGTGCGTCCCGCACGTCCCGCGCGCACCTGACGCGCCCGATGAGCCCGACCGCACCAGACGCTCACCGCGCGCCCGCGGTCCCGACGCGTCCAGTGCGCACCCATAACACGCACCGGTCGCGCCCGACTCGCCTCCACGGCTTATCGCCCTGCACCGCCGCGGCCTCCGTGCCGCCATGCAGTGCCTCCACGTCGTCACTCCGTGCTGCGCCACCGCGCCACCACGCAGCGCCTCGGCGGCCTCCGCGGTTGCCGCACGTATGACGTCACCGCCCGCCGCCTCCGCCACGCGCCATGACAGCCACAGCGCCGCCCACCTCCATGGGCCGACACACGGCCCGGAGCTCCGCCGCGCAGCCACCGGCGAGCACCGCCATCGCTGCCACGTCTCCGGCATGGCAAGCACGCCCAAGACACCAAGCTCATGATACCAATTGTTGTTGCCGTTCTCTCTCTCACGCCGGACGGAGGTGAAAGAAGGAGCACACTTTTTTTCCCGGCGACCAACGCCCAGACGCCCAAATGCCTCCTTTATATTCAACACACAGGCTACATCACGGCAACTCCCCTAACATGATGTTTACAGTGCCTTATATAGGCTCACACACGCACACCACCAGGAGCCACTAACTCCACGCACGCACACACCGCACCCGGCGCACCCGACGCCGGTCGCCAGCGCATGGACATGGCTTATTGCCAACAGGTGGTGCACATGGCGACAAGGCCCGTGTTGAGGAGCAGCACGAAGCAGATCTTGGACGAGGAGAGGTAGACCATCGCCGGGTAGAACTGCTCCCTGCTGCTGAACGCGTAGTACACCGCTGACGTCGTCGCCAGCAGGCTGAACGCCGCGTACGTCTGCAGACGGATCATCTCCGCCGCCCGCCCGCGGCGAATCACCCCCACCAACAGGGGCGGATCTAGTGGCACGCCCAAAATTTGTGGAGTTTTGTTCAGGTTTAAGCAATCATGATCACTGAATGACTCAGGGAGCTCATACCTCAAAAACCTATGTCCGAGATTGCGGACGGGGCGGAGACAGCAGTGAGCAGGGACGCGGTGAAGTAGAACGGAGACGGCGATGGCGGCGACGCGCGTGAGAGGCGGGGGAGTCGGCGGTGGCGCTAAGCTACGGCGGCGGCCCTACGGCTGGACTGGGTCGGATTGGCCACAACTCCATCGTGCCGACCCAAACAAACGGGCGAGCATTTGTCCTCTTTTCGCTCCTTTGATCCATTGTCAGCTCGTCCGTCTGTGTAGAATCGGTGTACCCAACCGGCCGACTCAAATTTTGTCCGTGCAGAAAATAATTTAAATTTGAAAAATGCCCGTGGTCAGAGATCATGCCAATAGCCATGACATCACCCATAGTTGAGACAATGCCAGTCTCCGCAAAACACCACATAGTTCATGTTGACGCACTTGACAGCGACCGACACACATGCCAACACACACAAAAAAAGTATGAATTTAACCAAGCTATCTTGACTGTGGTCATGCCAGCACACTTGCTGGCATACAAAAAAGATGATGCTCTCCGTCATAAATCAATCATTAAGCTTGAGCATGTCGGCATGCATCTTCTCGAACTAAGTTCACTTTCTCGGGGACACCGTGATCAAGTCCACCTTCATGATCTCCACCCCCTTCGACATGCAAGAGAGTGCCACTTCTTTTGCTTTGGTCTTGGCTTTGGTAGCTTCGATCTCGAGCATCTTCCTTTGCATCTTCACCTCCATCTCATGCTTCTTCGCTTACATCTCCGCCTCCATCTCGAACTTCTTCCGTTGTATCTCCATGTAGGTCTTCATTTGCTCTTCTTTGTCTTGCCGACGCTTCTCCTCCCTTGTATTCTTTTGGATCATCATGCCTTACAAAGTTGCTTGCAAGGCAATCGACGTCGCATCACGCTTGTCCTTTTTCTTGGAGTTGGTCTTTTCCCGCGGCTGCGACTTCTCTCCCTCACCATGCTCCTCAACGGCTTTTGGCCCTCCATTCTTCCATAGGGCCGCATATTGCTCCTTGAATTTCTCGTTGCCTTTTATGACCATCCAACTATGGGTGAGGGTGAACGGCTTATTCCCATGTTGGGCCTTGAATGCTTCCAAAACTTGAAATACCTACAAATGAAGACACAAATGCATATTCATATGGGCAATGGACATGCAAGCATGAAACAATGAAAACGAAGATGGAGGAGTGTATACCATGTCTTCGATGTCGAGGCCACTCACGGGACGTCCCTCGATGCTCTCAAGGGTGGCATAAAACTTGTTGCATTCTTATTGTATGACCCTCCAACGCTTTTAGAGGGACACCCACCTATACTGGCTCTTCATCTAATACGGCGCGAACTTCTTGCGTTCATGAAATTGGCGGCGGACTCTTAGCCAAAAGGTTGACGCCTTTTGCCCGGCGCCGATTTTGGGGTCTTGTCCATTGTCCCTCCAATATTCACAAAGGAGTTTATCTTCATCCTTTGTGTATGCCTTCGTTTGAATGCTTTGGCACTTCTTGTTTGCATTGGCTTAGGTGGTGAGCTCGTCGGCAAAAAACAAAGCCTCCCCTCAATGTCCACTTCATCTTCTTCTTCTAGGTTGTAGTCTTCGGGGAACTCGTGGCCTTGCGGGAAAGTGTTGCCCATGCCATCTTGGTCTTGCGTGAAGGGGTCGGCCATGCCAACATTGCCTTGAGCAAAGGTGTCGGCCGTGCCCTCGTGGTCATCCATGAAGGGGCCTCGGCCGTCTTGGCTTTGGGTCTCGTCGGGATCGAAGGGCACCACACCCACACCGTACTCGAAGATGATGTTCTCCATGATGAAATGGTTGTTCATGTCGTCGTCTGCGGCCGATATTGTGTCGAACATGCTGTGGGCGTCGAGGTGCATACCGGCGAGGATCTCTCGCGGGTGTTTCCTCTGGTCCCCAGTGGACGACCCACCGGCCGCAGGTGTGGCATTGAGGTCGATGGCCATGCGCGCGGGCGTGGCCGGCGTGACCACGCTCACCTCCAGCGAACAATCCCCAGGAGAGGTGGAGAAATGGGAGGCTTACGGGTGGGGATGGAAGCTGGGTGTCTGCGGCATGGTGGATGTGTGTGGCGGCTCTGGCCATGGCGGACGGGTTGCCGACGAGCCCGTGCTGGCTGCGGCCATGGTGGTAGTGACGAGCCCATGATGACCGAGGCCATCGTTGAACCCTAGTATGAGGAGGGCCTGCTTCGTGGCCGCAGCAACGAGGGCGTTGTTCTCTGCGATGGCGGCCTCTTGTTGTGCGGCGGCGGCCACGGTTTCTAACTTCTTCAGATGTACCTCCCTCCGGCCAGCCCTGTTGGCCGACTGAACGGCTTACTGCACGTCCTTCAGCACCTTCTTCGGCTTGGGAGCCGCCACCTTTTTGTGGGCACGGAGCTTGTCGAGGGTGGAGGCGAGGCCAGCATCGGGGTTCCACGCTTCATCGATAGCGAGCGGCTGGGAGAGCAAGCGGGCGGGAGGTTTGTTTGGGAAAGGAAGGGAAATGGGGCTGATATGCCACCGACTGGCAGGCTAGGAGGAAGACAAGGGTGGGCGACGTGCGCGTCCATGCCGACACAAACGAAGCCCAAATTTGGGCTTAAAATGGGTCGTGCACGGACAAAAAGCGGACGCTGGTCCGTTTGCATTGGTGTTTTTGCCAACTTTTGTGTTCGTTCAACCCGAACGGACACACGCAGGTAGTTTGGGTTGGCGTGTTGGAGTTTCTCTTAGGGCATCTCCAAATCTGAGCCTCAAATCGGACACCTGAGTCCGCGCATACTGGAGCAGGGACCCACCATCCAACCGTAGCCACATACAATTTAAAGTGAATTCCACAAACTGAATTCATGCAAATTAGATGATTTTTATATAAAATGGGAACACATTCATTAGATCTTTTATATTGAGAATAATAAAGCCTTTAGTCCTGAATAAGTTGGTGTAGGTTAGAGGTGAAGCCCATAAGATCTCGCAACCAACTCATGGTTCTGGCACATGGGTAGCAAGCTTTCACACAACCCTATCCATGGCTAGTTCTTTGGTGATACTCTAGTCCTTCAGATCTCTCTTTACGGAATCCTCTCATGTCAAGTTCGGTCTATCCCGACCTCTCTTGACATCATCAGCATGCTTTAGCCGTCCTCTATGCATTGGCGCTCCTGGAGGCCTACGCTAAATATGGTGAAACCATCTCAGACGATGTTGGACGAGCTTCTCTTGAATCGGTGCTACCCCAACTCTATCTCGTATATCATCATTGTAACACCCCGAGAATCATGCTACAGTGACCTCACCCTAATGGTGCCATGTCATTAGGTTTAACTAAGCCAAATTGTCACTTGATAAAAATCAATCAAAATTCAAATTTAAAGTAAAGTCAAATATATTATTTCTTTGAACTATAAAAATAAAATGGTCGCATTATTCTAAAAATTCCCTTGATAATTGTCATGTTGAAACCAACTTCATTTGAATCATGAATAAATTCCTAGGAAATTAATACTTGGCCCAACAAGAATTATTTGCCCCTTTTCAAATCATATTTTGTTTTAGATTGACACTAAACCTTCTACTAAAAATATCAGACTGAATAGGAACTCAGTCTTATGTCTGTGCGTTGCTATGGACAAAATGCAAGTAAATGTATCAATCAGTTTATCTAAGGACATGCCTAATGTATGCCCCCTCTTTATCAACTTGTTTAGTAAATACTGTGGGATCGGTCACGAGAGTAATTTTTGTGCCAACTGAATTCCATGTGTGTCTTCTTCCTCTCTCCTTCGCCCTCCTCCTCCTGCTCTCGTGAACTGTTGTCTTCTTCCTTTCCTTCGGCCTCCTCCTACCGCTCCGCCGGCCTAACCGTAGTCCCCTGTGTTCTTTGAGCCGATATCGAGGCTCATCAGCCAAGGACGATGATCATCATGACTTCATATTATAGAGTTGTAGATGTCCTTAACATGACTGAAACTGTTTGACCGTTGGCAGAGATGCCCTTAATATTTTGTGAGGACTAATGGTTTCAGTCTGTTCCTTTAGCCACTCAGTTATTGGGACTTCTACTACAAAGTTAATGAGCAAGGCAAGACTGGTTGATATCTGGGATGCCAACGGATTAGGAACGACAGAAGGAGCAGCAACGATGAATTGATGCAACGGTGGCATGCGTTGGAAAGTGTTCGTCAGATCGTTGTGAGGACCATATAGTTTGGCAATATATGAGGCTAAGTGTTGATCACTCTTTTGAACTTTGTACAAGACCTGAACTGTTTAGTGTAGAGTGCAAGTAACACCTTATTTTCTTTTCATGGGGTCTCTCCTCTCAACCCTCGGCTCTCCTAGATTAGATGGTGAAGCTCTCATTGTTGCAATGGTGGTTTCTACTACTAATCAAACCGAGGGGTCATCAGGGGTGCTCTCCTCTTAAGTCACATTAGGGGCATCACTAACAGAAGCCCTAGAAGGCTTTAACTCTTATTCAAAAGATTCTTTTTGAGGAGTACAACCCTTGTCTAACCTAACACGAATACATTTATATATTTAACTACCAACAACTTGAGAAGTGTCATCCGCTGCTTCAATTTCTCGAGGATAAAAAGGGACCTTCAAGCTTGTTCAGGACAGGGCAGCGGAAGACCAGACCGCAGTTTACTTTGTCATCTCCATTTCTCCAGTGGAGGCTGGGAGCTATCTAGCTGTGTACTTGATTTAGACACCATAAATGTGGCATGCAATTGATCCAAGAGACAACAAACCAATTTAGCAATCTCTATCAAAAGAGCATAAGCACGCAGAAAAGAACCAACCCTACCTGAATGTTTTCTGGTTGTACCCAGTCCTCAAATGCTTGCTTTTCAGGAACGAACTTTCAGATCCTAAAACACAAATGATTTTCAACTTGTTGATGTTTCAAGGTGTCATATTTTCCCAGAACTATTCACAATGTCTGCATGACATTGCACAAATCTGGCGATGAGGAGTTGTTGAGACCTTACGAAGAAGAAATCATTTTGAAGGTTTACAGAGTCTCTATTAGCCACCATTTTAATCGGCGGCGTAGTAACAGATAACGACTGGCTTCGATGGGTGGACAAGTCATGTTGTGCATCAGTCTGATGATCATTACACTGCACGGTGCTTTCAGCCTGAAAGAAAGTGTACCATAGCAATGACTTCACCCTACACATCACGTTCCATTGTATAATTATGCCCCAATGCCATGATATTCACATGAACACACAAATACAACTAACCGAACATTGATATCCACCAACTAAAATGTAACATCCCAAATTTTCAATTTGGAATGTTATACCTAGATCATTCATGCATATCATATTTTATTGCATTTCGTTCCACGATCCTCGAAATCCTAAGCAACTCAAGGACCCTCGGAGAGAGTTGGGGATTTCCCTGTTTTCATATTTGAGTTTTATCAAATATTGAAACGAGGATTTTTGGTTTTAATTATTTTTATCTCCGAAAATATTTCATATTAAAATATATGAAAGGAGATAATATGACTTCTCCAAAATAAATGAAATATTGGAGGAAAAAGATTAAAATCAAATATTTGATTTTATCCGGAGTTTATTGCTATTTTATTTGAATTAGAAAAATTGCACGTTTTTCAAAGTTGCATTTTAGGGCCAAGAAAGTGTTCATCCTGTTCTAAATATTTTATTTAGACGGTGAAAATTTGTTTTGGCATTTTTAGTTTTTTATTTTATTTTCTAGGATTTATTTGGTTCCGGCGAAATTATTTAAAAAAATGCAGCGCCTGACTGGGCCGAGGCCCAGCCGAGCCAGGCCG